>NC_140946.1:54945072-55107572 GCF_014529385.1 Adiantum capillus-veneris | reverse complement strand
TTGTATCAGAAAGTGTTTCTTATAGATATCCATGTAAATTTGAAGCCTCATGCTAACATCTTGACATTGCTTTGTGCAGTTGTATAAAGAGGTTTTTGCTTGCCTATGGCAAGCTATGTGGAAGGTATGAACTATACAAGGCCCCAATCAAAGAAGTACCTGTCCCAAATCAAACCGATGGGAATTCTTGCGGCTGGAGATGTCTTCTCCATGCAGAATATGTCCTGCAAAGCTACTTTGCATTAAAACCTTTCATGACTAAGGTACCCATTTGGCAATGCATTCAGTTAGTTTTGGTTTAGTCTATGTGCGCTCCTTGCCGCACTGTCGAAGCAAGGGACTTGCCAATACACCGTGTGCGAGCCACAAACGGCTCCAAGCACACAACAAGCCTAAACTAGCAAGCTCAAGAAAACAAAGGGTGTGTCACTCACCGCTCTACGCTCGCCTTCGTGGTGGATTCCTCGCCGCGATGAAGAAGAAGCTGCAGTCGTGCCGCGCTCAACCGCTTCGCCGCCGTCGTGCCTTCGTAATGCTCGATCGCACACACACTCTCCCTCTCTCTCTCTCTCTCACACACACACAAGAGGGGGTGAAGAAGAAGAAGATGGAGATGGAGCAAGAGCACTCTTCTATTGCACAAATGAGAGAATGAGTAAAAATTAGGTTTAGTTGGCTTTTATAGGAGCTCACCCCATTCACACTTGGGCGCCCATGCTTAGCCAACTAATCCCGTGAATGTCCCAGTTAGAGTGCGCCTCTCATCGACGATCACTCTACCTTTCCCTATTGGTCCGACAAGCCCGGTACCTGACTCTACCAAATACATAATACACGTCCGTCGTAGGTGATAGGGTGTCTGTGTGCCGTGAGGGTTAACATGCCCCCCTTCCTGATGTAGATTCCGTCCTCGGAAGCTATTGAGTTGAAGCTGGTTCGTCGAGGTGGAAGAGCATTTGAGATGAATGTCCTTAGCCTTCTTCAGTCACTGCAAAATCAAACAACACTGGCACAGTAATTGCATTCTCATAAGTGATTAAAAAGCATGTGCAGTTTTAGGTAGACACATTGATTGGTAAAAGAATTTCAAACAATTTGTTAGCAATGAACATTAAATTGCAATGTAATATCAAATGCATAAACAGATGTAAAGGTAAAAAATTAAACAAGTCTGGGGTCGCTAATTTGACGGTCGAAAAGCACTAGAGATCGAATATTAATACCATGGGTAAGCTTCTTAATTATCTGTGGTCAATTAAGTTGTTTAATCGCGAGAGCCAAGTATTCATGTTCGAGGGCTGACTAGAGGCTATATCTAGAAAACCTTGTAGTTAAGCTACCATAAAAGGAATTTCTCATGAAATCATCGCCTGACTGATTACTTTTTCTTTGCCCCCCCAAAGTCTTTTCACATTGATTCATTTATGATGTGTGTGCTTATTTTGTATGCCTTGGGTTTTTTGCTTTTCAAGGAAAAGCGCCCACACTGGGAACCTCTAGGGCTCTAGTACCATAGACAATAGATGTGAATGAAGTACCAAATCAAGCTGAGATTTCTCTTCCAGCTTAAAATTTTACATTGTGGCACTTTGATTTTTTGTTTGTTCATTTTCAGCATTTAAATTTTGTAACTTTGGGGGGTCATATAACACTGTTACCCTCCCCAGGCTCATCACATTAGTAAACTCCCTTTATAATACTTAAGATAAAGGTCAATAGGGTTAAACCCACTAGAAAGCCCTAGTACATTTCATACAATGCTGCCTAAATCGGATTAAGAACCTAAGTAACCATTGATTATTAGGAAGGCATTCCCCATGGTATTAAGAGAAGATTTCTAATACCTAGCTTGGTCAAACTAGCTTAGTCGGACTGCTTGATTTTTAAACCTAGACAAGTGATTATGACAAAACATTACATTGAATTAAATGTTTGATACTAAGAAAATGCACTGAATATTATGCTACCAATCACAATCAAAGCAGACAATCATAGATGCAAAAAGATAACGGCAATGCTAATGGACAAGAAACACCTGTTTGTGTCGATGGTCGCACTTGATTTGAAGTGTGAACGAGAGAAAGGTTCCATGAAGGTCCAAATCCTATCAATAGCAACACGCTCCTGTACACACTATGAAACACAAACAATACCTCTAGGAGGCACATTAGTAGGAAAAGAGATCTTTGCTAATCACTTAACTTTAAAACAGAAACACTCCTATCGTACTAATCTTACCTACCCTCCATCATTCAAGTGATGAGGATCAAAGGTGTTTTATGGCATAGGTTTCTGTTTCACTGTACCAGATGTGACATGTGTAGGTCTGAGTCAATGTTTTGACTTTTAATGTGCATACTCGTTTGCTAATTGCTCTTGCTCTTTATTTTTATTTTTTTGTGAGTATAAAGCTTTATATGTACATTCCCTAAGATTGGAGATTAAGAGGTCAGGGAAAAAGGTTGAGAGGGGAACAAATGAATGAGGACTGTCAGCAAACACTCCCCCCCTTCCTTGGGTAAATCATACCGTTTGAAATGAGCTTGTCACCCTTTGAAACCAATTGTTCCAGTTGGTAATAGGTGAGGATTTTTTCCAGTAGTTTTCTGTTACCCTAGGTGCCTCGTCAAGTTGCAAGGGTGGTAAGGTACTCTCCCAGGATCGAACTTGAAGTGGTTCATCAGGTGATTCTTGAACACTGGGAGGTGTGGATTCTTTTGTAGCTTCATGGAGGTCCACTACTATAGATGGAGGCTGTGTAGAAGCTTTTACCTCTATGGATGTATTACATGAGGAGCTAGAAGCTTCATGGGACTCCCCCCTTCCTGAGCTAGGTGGAACAAATCGTTCTTTCTTTGGCACCCAAACTAGCTCGGGAGCGGGTGTGTAGCATTCTGTGATTTTTTCCTTTCCATGATCATTGATTCGTTTTGGAGCTACGGGATTGGGCTCACTTGGGTCAGGTGATAGGTAAGAGCACAATCTACGTTTTGGCACCCAGATTTGATCATTTCCTTGATAGTAGCCTTGGGCTTCCAATAGTCGTTTAGGGATCCATCGCAACATTTTCTTACTTTTCTTGGAGCGAGTGGTACGTTTCTCACAAGGCTTCTGTTTTTTAGCACTAGCTATGGTCACTAAAGAAGCTTTAGGGACCCACTTGTATGTTTTCTTCGTTACATTAGGATGAGTCTTGTCGGAAGCGATATGCATTGCTTGTAGCATATTTAAGGGTATAGGCATTTCATCCCCCTCAGGTGTTACCCAGGTCGTCCCCCTATTTCCCCAAGTGTCTATGGTTGATGCTAGGTGGACCCAATCCACATTGTCCGATTCCGTCATACCCGGTAACACATCCATGTAAGGAGAATCTTGGCCAATGTCTGTATCCTTCTTACAAGTGTAACAATATTGTAGTGGGGCCGAGTGAACTGTGGTGTCAGAGCGATGATCAATAATGGTTTTACTCCCTAAGGGGTGTACCTTACCAGTCACCAAATCCACTCTAAGGACAGAGTCTTGGAATTGCAAATAGACATGATTTTTAGACCAATCATGAACCATTTGTGCTTCCCTCATGAATGGTCGTCCTAAAATCATCTCATATGACATAATGTGTTTAGAGAAATCCATTACAATGAACGTATGTCGTACCTTGTGTCCTAGAACTTTGATCTTAAGATCCTTGAGCATCCCCATAGGTTTGGCTATGGTACCATTTGCCATCTTTACCACAATGTTAGTAACACTGAGGCGGGGTTTTCCCATGGATTCCCAACCATCTTTTGTAACGATGCTAACTCCCGCACCACCATCAAGAATTCCCTTTATAGTTAATCCCTTGGTAGTGATGGGTAGGGTCGCATTAGACTCGTCGCCTTCAAAATACTGCCCTAATTCGTTAATGGGTACCTCGATCACAGACTCGTGTCCATCTAAGTCAAGTGATTGCACATGATTTTCCTCATCAATCATAATCGAGTCAGGCCTATTTGGTTGCGCAAACTGCAGTAATCCCGTTCGTAGCTCTCCGTTAAGGAATGCTCGAAGTGCAAGGAATAACTCAGGATCTCCATACAGCTTTGCTATGATCGTGGTTCGGACCTCAGAAGACATGAAGTCCACTAGTTTGGCAACATTCATTGGCGTTTTGCAGGGTGTAGGTCCTTGACTAGGAACTGGTGAGGATGGAATCTCATATTTCTCAATGGGATCAGGTATTCCTTCGTTAAACATCCTTTCCAACAAGAAGGGTGTATGCTCACTTTCTGATGTCCTCTCCTCACTCCCTTCTTGGATGATACTAGATATGGCTAACGGTCTATGGTTCATGTGGGGTGGATGAACTTGCGTGGGAAACACTGTGTCATGAATTTTGACCTGCATGGGTTCTGGTTCTAGTTTCCTTTGAGTTTCCTCCACTAAACCTCTTAGATGTTTCACCTGCTTAATCTCGTCTACTGGGTTTGGGTACGTCCCAATCTTCTTTTTACGATTCTTCCCTTTTTGCCCCTGCGGTTTATCTTGGGGGTCTTGGATTGGATTTGGAAACCCTTGTGGTGTTTTCAGAGGCTCTTTATGGTTTTCTCTCATTCGGTTTTCATTTGGTTCCATGTTACGGTTTTCTTTGTCGGTCTTTCCCTTTGTGGTATTGGTTCGAGTCTCCATTGTCTCGACTGAATCTGAATCATCCTCGAGGTCATTCATATACACGGGGTCATCTCCTGTTCCTCTGTTTGTTTTGGAACTTGGCTTTGAATTTTCCGTATTCTGCGACTTCTTCCTTCGTGTCTTCTTTTTCTTTGCTTGGATAACTGACGCGGTATCTCTCTCTTCGAGGATATGGCCTGGCCCTTGAAGCATGGACCGTGTAATCGCATAAGCGGGTGCGACGGGTGGTATTGGCGATGTCACACTAGCAATTTCGACCAAATTCAGGGGTGTGATTTTAGGCGCATTTGGGTTATAGGGGCATTGGGCAATCAAGTGATCTATGCCACAACGATTACATGTGAGTATTGGCATTGCAGACGTGCTCCCTTGATTCATTTGCATCTGTGCAGCATTCTTTTGCAGCCTAATAGGGCACTCCGCTGCTCGATGTGGTCCACCACACTCGTAGCATTGAAGAGGTGGCCTCCTAGCCTGGGTGTTGATATTTTGACCTCTGGATGCGAGAGCAGCAGCTTGATAAACCGGCTTGACTTGCCCCCAACAATCTTCCATGTAGTATATAGGACACTCTTCCAATGTATCAAGTCCGTAGGCAATACTAGTGTCTATTTCCTCCTCACAGCCATCTGCATAAGCATTTGATGGCTCACAACCCACTTGGTTCATAGAGGCGACTCTTGGATGCGGGGGCTGCGGTCCTAGCACAGGAGGTGGTAGCGGTGTAGCTTGTACAACATTTTGAGATCTAGGGACCATGTGTTGCGGTAGTTGCTCAACAGGTGGAGCAGGCATCAATACAGGAGCTCAAGGCGCATCCGCCCAGGCTACAGGTGGTCTATTTGCCATCATACGTTTGATCATTAAACAATCCTTAGCTTGGTGACCATACCTACCACATGCGTTGCAAGTTCCATTAAATTTTACTCTAAATGTAGGGCACTCACTAGTGCTATGTGGACCTAAGCAAATGGAACACCATTGTTGCTCCCTTCTTGGATACATGTGACTATTTTGAGGGGGTCGATTATCCTTAAGAGACTCTTGGATTGCCTTGGTGAGGTCTGTCAAGAAGGTCTCAAATACCTTTGGCTCATTGGCAATGGGCTTTGCAGTCATGGGTTCATACTCAATGGCTTGTGAGCTAGTGGATCTCGTGTCAGTAGACACCCTCATGCCTGCTATCATCAAGTTGTCCTCT
Source organism: Adiantum capillus-veneris (assembly GCF_014529385.1). NCBI lineage: Eukaryota > Viridiplantae > Streptophyta > Polypodiopsida > Polypodiales > Pteridaceae > Adiantum > Adiantum capillus-veneris. Next base: position 55,101,700 of record NC_140946.1, on the reverse strand, counting down.
AATTGGATTGCATTGGCAGTGACATCTTCCCAGGTTGTGATACCTCTAATCACTAGTCCATTATAGATTCCTTCATTCCTCAACCCTCGAATGAATCGATCAAGCAGTTGGTTATTGTTGAAGCGCTCATTTACAGGGCAGCGAGAGTTTAAGTGCTTTAGACGACTAATGAAGTCCCTTACTGACTCTCCTTCCTTACGTTCGGCCTTCTGTAGCTGAGATGCTACACCCCAAAGCACACCTTCTCGTATGTACTCCTTTAGAAACAACCTTCGAAGGGTAGGGTAGATTGTTTTCTCATCCACCCTTAGGGTCCTATACCAATTCCCAGCCTTCCCACTTAATGTCAAGCTTAAGGCATTGCACTTATGTAGTTCGTTGCGTTCCCCTAAGGAATCACATACTTGTTCAAACACTTCAATGTGTTTCCTAGCATCTTCGTCCCCATTGAATTTTTGCGTGAGTTTGGCAATTTGTACTGCCTTACTTCTATGCTCTCTATCAGATGCGTGACGCATATTTTCCGCGATAGATCGACCTATGGTTTGAGCAAACGCTGCCAAGTCACCTATGTGAGGAGGCAGGGCCGGTGGAGGTACTCTTGGAATCATATGTGGGAGAGGAACGGGTGCCGGTCTTGGCATATGTGTGGATGATGCAGGATATGGAACATAACCGGGCATAGGTCCACTCGGATAAGGGCTAGAGCGGCACTCGAGGAGCATAAGCAAGTGGTACAATTGGAGGTGTGGGGGCCATGTGTGCATAAGGGGCTAGAGGCACATATGGTCGAGGCCCCATATTAGGTACTACGACACTAGGTAGTGGCACTGCACTAACCGTAGATGTCATTGGTACATTCTCTGTCTGGCTTATCCCTGGAGTGAGCACTGTGTTTTCCTTGATAGAGGGTTGAGCCAAGTTAGGGAAGCTAAAGTTTTCGCTCGGAGGCTCAGATTGCATAGAGACCCCAGGTGAAATGACGTAAGATGGGTCCATGGGGCTCATTAGAGGAGTCTCCATTTGTGATAGAGTAGGCTGTTGAGCCTTTCTCGTATCCAGAAATCTCATGGGGCCAGTTGAGAGTATATTTACCCCTCGGTTTTGCCTTTCGGATTGAATAATGCCATGGATAACATTACAGATCATTTTCTGTTGATCTTCGATGCTCGTGGCACTAGAGGTGGATTGTACAATCTCTATCCATCCTACATGGTAGGCGTGGCCAGAGTATAGATCCGTCAACACCTCAGTGTGGAGGTCGTATGTCCAATGATCATTAATGAACAATCCTTCTAGAGTCGACGTGTTAATGGTTTCTTGTGAGGTAGAAGCAATGTTGCTCCCCGTGGTTTTACTTGTCACCAACGGTACTCTAGAGGGAACTTCTGAAGGAGGCAGCTCAACAGGGCCTTCTTGGTAAGAAGTTGGCAGGATATCCACATGGACACTCTTTGGGGGTGTGGGGTCCACGTGCGATGTGAAAGGAGAGTCCACTTCTCCACCCCCTTCGTGTGCTTCATTTGCATCAGGTTCCGAGCGAGTAGCTCTACCTAATGTTTCCATGAAACGGCTAAACATACTAGTACTAGGCTGTGGAGCTTCGGGAGGTGCATGGCCTTCTCTCTCAGTGTTTTGGGTAGGGTATGCTTCCATGATTTCTGAGTCGGAGGAGGAATCACTAGCGGCTATTTTAGGGTCTTGGGTGGTGCTACCTTGTGTCCCCGCTGAGGGTCTAGAGCTTATCGTGGATGGGTAATGGGTGTCCGTATGAACAGAGGCACCCTCAATATGCTCGTGTTCTAGCACCCGCCCAGAGCGTAAGTGCATGTGCTTTTGATACCCTAAGGTGTCAAAAAGCTGCTCTAGGAGGCCTTGTGACTAGTTTTTAGCATGTTTTTTGTTTGTTTTTTTGCTAGATTTTTTAGAGCGTGTCGTGGAATGGGCCGTGTGATAGCTCGAAACGAGCGTATCGGTCAGAGGGTCGTGCCGTGCTTTACAGCCCTCCGTTTGGTCACTCTATGTCCTCGAAATCCCTAAAACTGTCAATTTCCACTAGGGAACTAGGCCCAAACTAGAAAGTCTAAGGGTGCAAGTGGGAAGAGAAAGGAGGAGAGTGGAGGACTTGTCCCACATGCTCTCATTCTCTCTTGAGGGAGTAGGGTATATATAAGAGTGAGTCTAGTATATATCATACGACTGAGGACTGAGGCCTGGGCCTGGGCTTGGGCTTGGGGAAATGATCCCGATCTCGATCTATCTTTTATACAAACCAACCCGTCCGTTTTAAGAGTCACGTTTTTTATTTTCGAAAAATTTCGTCGCCCGCTCACTCGCGTTTTTATTTTCCGATTTTTTATTTTTATTTTTTTTTCAGATTTTTTTTTTCAACAAAATAATTTTTTATTTTTTATTTTTTTTAATGCAAAAAATACAGAAATTGAAAACGCCGAACTTGAAAATGCAGAAATTGCAGAAAATTGAAAAAACGCAGAAATGCAGAAAATTGCAGAAATTGAAAACGTCGAACTTGAAAATACAGAAATTGCAGAAATTAAAAAAACGCAGACAATAGCAGAAATTGAAACTTGACAGCAAATGCAGAAAATGCAAAAAACAGAAATCTCCACACACTCCTTCTCTGCCTTTCCTATGATAGAAATTGCACCACAAGGAAGCGTAAAGTGCTAACCGAGCTTAGTGTAGGGCATATCCCCGGCAGCGGCGCCAAAAATGTGCGCTCCTTGCCGCACTGTCGAAGCAAGGGACTTGCCAATACACCGTGTGCGAGCCACAAACGGCTCCAAGCACACAACAAGCCTAAACTAGCAAGCTCAAGAAAACAAAGGGTGTGTCACTCACCGCTCTACGCTCGCCTTCGTGGTGGATTCCTCGCCGCGATGAAGAAGAAGCTGCAGTCGTGCCGCGCTCAACCGCTTCGCCGCCGTCGTGCCTTCGTAATGCTCGATCGCACACACACTCTCCCTCTCTCTCTCTCTCTCACACACACACACAAGAGGGGGTGAAGAAGAAGAAGATGGAGATGGAGCAAGAGCACTCTTCTATTGCACAAATGAGAGAATGAGTAAAAATTAGGTTTAGTTGGCTTTTATAGGAGCTCACCCCATTCACACTTGGGCGCTCATGCTTAGCCAACTAATCCCGTGAATGTCCCAGTTAGAGTGCGCCTCTCATCGACGATCACTCTACCTTTCCCTATTGGTCCGACAAGCCCGGTACCTGACTCTACCAAATACATAATACACGTCCGTCGTAGGTGATAGGGTGTCCGTGTGCCGTGAGGGTTAACAGTCTATAAAAGAATTCTCACCATGTGGTCTTTCAATTTTGCAGAGTGCTTTAAAAAACTACACATATGATTATTTGCAAAGATACCGGGTAAGTTTAATATAACACCTGCTTACTATGTCTAGCCCTAGAGAGCTTGAAGATAGCCGCTTGGATGAGCGCACTATTGATCTTACAAAACATGACGTGCCACCACGACAAACCCCTACATCCGATACAGTGGAATCACAACGGGCCGAGGGGGTCATATCAGCAGAAGATGAAAGAGCCGAGGATGAGGAAAGGTCAAATGAGCATATGGAAGCTGCTAAGGTTCAACCGGAGGAGACAATGAAAGAGCCAAGTCAGCCAGTGGAGGAGCCAAAAGAGCCTATGGCTGAAACCCAAGATGAGGAAAGCAGGCCTATAGATGAGCAAAAGGATATGGATGAGGAAAGCAGGCCTAGGGATGAGCAAAATGATATGGATCACGCAAGGATGTATGAGGCAAGCCGATCAACCGAGGGAGACGAAAAGACCTTGGAAGAAACCTTGAATGAGGCAGAAAGAGCCATGGGGGAGACCCCTGATGAAGATGTGAATAATGACTATGAAGATAAAGCGGAGGAGAGCAACAACGACATGAACACTACAGAGACCCAGTATGGACCCTTGCTACCTGTAGATACGGTTGTTCCGGTAATGTCTATTCAAGTATGGCAAAATATGTTCAGCTTCTAACTACTTATATGTACTTGTCAACTTTTACAGAGGTTGATTATCTTGGACGTCAATGGATTGCTGCTGATGCGGGTGCCTCTCGGTGATAGAGGACCCTTTGAGGATTTGCAAACGTTTCGGATGGGAACTTGTCGAGTCGTGGTTCGTCCAGGAACCAAGGAATTTATTCAGTTTCTTCTTCCGCGCTTCAGAGTTGCCATATGGTCTTCAATGCAAAGGCAAAACTTATCGCCACTAGTTGCAATAGTTTGCAGTGTATGCCAAGCTCACACGTCAGATTTTGCCTTTTTGTATGATCAAAGAAAATGCGTTACCGTTGAGGGCCACTACCACCCTAAAAAACCAGGCTTACCTCTTTTGTACAAACCGTTTAGCCAAATCGGTGTACCCTTTGATGCAACTAATACACTACTAATTGATGATACTCCTGAAAAGGGAGAACTAAATCCGCCGGGAACAACTATCTCACCACCTTCTTTTGAGGGGCATTCCTTCGATTTTTACCTTGAAGACATTCTGATTCCATACTTACAAAAATTGTATCTCAGTCCATTGTTCACGGACGAGTTTGTACTTTCTAATGAATTAAGATGATTCTTCTATCATGTCTTTGTCTTGTCTAACATATATATATATATATATATATATATATATATAGAGAGAGAGAGAGAGAGAGAGAGATTTGACGTGGTAAAGAAATGTATTTCAAGCACACTTTTTCACAGGGCACAATTGAAAAATGAGATCAATAAACTTCATGTCTTGAAAGTCATTTGTATACACTTGGGTTCACAAGAATATCTGTTACATTGACACTACTTCAACCCGACCATCCAACTCTTTGCACAAAATATCTTTTTCCCTTCGCCGCATCACCTTACGGCCAGCTAAGAAAAAGGAAAAATCTGATAGGTCCTTGTCCGTTGACTCTTCAATGATGTCATTTCGCAAATGCTGAAGACTGCATAGCTCCCTTATTGTAACCACCAATAGTAGGCCATGCTCTTTATCAATCACTTCCACATCCACAGTAGGATTATCTTCCAAACCTGCAGAAACCTGGTCCATAGGAATGTACTTACCGTTTAGCATTTGTGATCGCATATACCAAAATGAGAGTAACAGTGATTGGCTTGCAATCATGTACTTGACAACTAGAGTATCAAGCGCGACCTCGCACTGTAAACCAATCTCTTCCTTTGCATACCATCCTTTGTCAAGAAGTTTGTCACAGGATGACTGCTGAAATGACTTGCACATGAACATAGTTTTTGTAACTCGGATGTTGTAGCTATGAAACAGCTCTATGAAGAGTGCAACAGGACAAAAGTTTGCAATTCTAACCAGTTTGGTAGGAATAGAGCTACGTAGAGACCTTTGTATATCCTTGTAGAGCTTACTTCGCATTGCCTCCACCATTGTTTCCTCGGGAACTGGCCAGTCCACAGTGTTCCAATCGGTTGGTAGAGGCACTTTCACCAACATGCCATTCTTATTGCCTGAGCTGAGTTGGTAAAAGTGGTCATAAAAAAAGATTCCCTTATCAGCCAGTCTTTTGCTGCTCCTCTCTGAGTACTGTAGAGAACCAATGTGGGTATGAACAACATGGAAGAGGCCTATTATGCACTCCACAGGTTCTCATTGCTCATAAGAAGAGGGATAAACATCTGCAATATATATAAGAAGAGTTAAACTAAGAGTATCAATAAGTACAAATGACAAATCTAATGTAATTGAGCTGTGAAGATGTAGACATGTAGTAGTGTTAGTGTGTATACGCGCTTCACCAGGGGCACTTTTCTCCCACTGGGTTTTTCCCCCTGGACATCTGGTGTGAAAGGACACCTTATCTCTTAGGGTTTCATATAAGCTTTGTAGCTCTGAGTTTGAATATACAATTATTCCAATACAGAGAGAGACTACAGAGATCTCGTACACAAGCTCTGTGTCTTCTCCTTCTCCATCTTCTTCCTACTCTGAGTTGCTGTCTTCCTTCTGTTTCCTGTTTCATCATCTTCAACAATTGGTATCAGAGCAAGGTGATTTCCAGAGCCTCTACTTGCGTTTTCGCGTCCGAGCGCGCAATCGCAGTTTTCAGGCAGTTTTTGGAAAATTTGTTCGTGGGAGCATCCTCGACGTTCCGGGAGTATTCTGAGCAGGCGACCTGAGGTTTTACCCCCCTTTCGAAGCCGTTCGAGCCCTCAGTTTTTGTTCTGAGCAGCATAGCAGAAGTTACTTTTCGGAGGCGTTTAGATCAAGAGGGTGTGCTTTTTGACAGATTTTCTTCAGGTAAACAGTTCTTTTGGGAAGCAGCTTGTCTTAGCTTTGTGTTGAGATTTTGTGTAGAGTTTTGCTTGCATTGGAGAGGAGATTTGTGAATCTCTTGGAGGTTCTTTTGCTCTCTTGTGTGCATCTACAGTATGGCTCAATCTACGGAGAAAGAGATTTTTGGTGCGTTTACATCCGAAGACAAATTGGATGGTACCAACTATTCTCTTTGGTCTTTTATGGCCAAAAATGTTTTGGTTGGTAAAGGATTGTGGGATTATGTATCTGGAGATGAAGTTCGTCCAGGTAGCATTGCACCTGCCACGCCTGGTCGTGGTGCAGCTGTTGGTGCAGGACCCTCACAAGTCACTCCAAAGCAAAAGAGATGGGATACTAAAGATGCACAGGCTATGGCTGTGATTGCCTTAACCATAAAGAGGACAATCACACCACATATCAGATCTTGCAGAACTTCTAAGGATGCTTGGAACACTCTGCAAGCTATGTTTGGAGGAAGAAACGCTGCCAGAATAGAGTTTTTGAAGAAACAACTTGACAAAATACAGATGGACGAAGGTGACGATATTGTCGAGCATCTTACAAAAATCAGGGATCTTAAAGAGCAATTGCTTAGCATTGATGAAATCAGGGATCTTAAAGAGCAATTGCTTAGCATTGATGAAGTGATTCCAGAGAAGGACTTGGTTTCCAAAACACTCAATTCACTACCACCATCTTATTTGACTTTTCAGACTTCTTTGACTCTGTCTTTGCGAGCTAATCCTGACCCTCTTCATTTTGAAGAGTTAGTGGCTTTGCTATTGCAGGAGGATCAATCACGTAAGAACAAGTCTTTACAGGTGGATGGTATGGATCATGCTCTTGTTGTACAGAACAAAAACAGGGGTAAAGAGAGTGCTCATTACTCCAAGTCTAGTGCAGGACAATCTTCAGAGAAGTCTAAAGGTGATTCCGACAAGTCCAAGAAGAAAGGTAAATGTCACTACTGCAAGAAACCTGGTCACTACATTAGTGAGTGTAAAAAGCGAATTGCTAAAGAAAAGAAGAAAGAGTCAAGTTTGGTTGTTTCAGCTTCTGGTGATTCTTCTACAGCTAAAGAAGAGTCTGCAAACTTTGTGCAGGATTCTTATGCTTTTGTAGTATGTTCAAATTTTTCTGCTTACAGTGTTGACAAGACACAAATGATTTGGTACTTTGATAGTGGTGCATCCAGGCATATTACTTCAAGGAAGGATTTGTTTTGTTCATTGGATGCAGCTCCAGCAGGAAAGAAGGTGACATGTGCAAATAATGCTTCTTATCCAATCAAAGGCGTTGGTAAGATTTTGATTACCATTTCAGATGGTTCAGATTTATGCTTGCCAGATGTCTTATATGTTCCAGGGATCAAGAAGAATTTGTTGTCTGTATCCTCTCTTGCAAAAAATGGTCTTCGGGTCATTTTTGAGGATGACAGATGTGTTGTACGAGATCGAGAGAATGGTTATTCTCTTATCACTACAGGTACGCTGGAAAATGGACTATTTGTGCTAGATCGTTATGAAAAGCAGATTCAGGTATGTATTGCAAAAACAAAGACTCAGGCCATGCAGGATACTGAGTTGTGGCATGCTAGATTTGGGCATGTTAGTTATGGCAGTTTGATGACTTTACAACGTCATAATATGGTGCATGATTTGTCTTTATTGGAGATGCCACCAAGACATGTATGTGAAGGTTGCGTTCTTGGAAAGATGCACAGATTTGCATTTTCGCAGGATGGTTCAGTTAGAGCGACACGAAAGTTGCAGCTTGTACACAGTGATGTATGTGGTCCTATGAGGACGCCATCTATAGGAAACAGCCTTTATTTTGTGACCTTCATTGATGACTTTTCCAGGTTTTGTTGGGTGTATCCACTCAAAGCAAAGTCAGATGTGTTTGCAGTTTTTCAACATTATGTCGCCATGGTTGAAAATGAAACAGGTTGCAAAGTACAGACTCTTCGTACCGATCGAGGAGGTGAATACATGTCAGGTGCATTTAAGGATTTTTTGGGAAAGAAAGGCATTAAACACCAATGCACTATGCCATACACACCACAACAGAATGGTGTTGCAGAAAGGAAGAACAGGTCTTTAATGGAGACAGCTAGATGTATGCTCAAGGCTAAGAGTTTGCCTCATAAGCTATGGATGGAGGCAGTTGCTTGTGCAGCACATGTTTTGAACAGGTGTCCTACTCGTGCCTTGAAGACCATTACTGCATATGAAGCTTGGTATGACAAAAAACCTTCAGTCAGTTATCTTCGTGTTTTTGGTTGTCTTGCTTATGCTCACATCCCTCAGCAGTTACGTGGGAAGCTTGATGATAAGGCAATCAAATGTATATTTGTGGGGTACAGTAGTGGAAGTAAAGGTTATAGACTTTACAATCCTGCTACAAACAAGATTTTTGAAAGTCGTGATGTAATTTTTGTTGAAACTACTGCTCAACCTATGGTTGCTTTTGATGTACCGCATATGCAGACACATGATGTATTTGAAGGTTTGCTTCCTTCTTTTGTGGAGAATCAAGAATCACAACAGGTTGATAATCTTGATCAATCTTTTGATCAGCATGTGACACCTCATGATGTAGAGGAAATTGTGCGTGAAGAGCAAGAAGTTCTTAGGGAAGAAAGAACCTTGCCTAAATGGGTTCAGAAAACTTTGCAGGATAGCAAGTTGGATGCACCGTTGCCACGAAAAACACGTGCTGGTACTACTTTTGGCAGAGAGCAAGTAGATTTGGCTTGCTTTAGCACTCTTTGTGATGCAGATGAGCCTGATTCATTTGAACAAGCTTTAGAGTGTGTTCAGTGGAAAGATGCTATGCAGCAAGAAATTGATTCTATTCATAAGAATCATACATGGGATCTAGTGGACTTGCCTACAGGTAAAAAGCCTATTGGTACAAAGTGGGTTTTTAAGGTAAAAAGGAAACAAGATGGTACTGTTGACAGGTACAAAGCAAAGCTTGTGGCAAAAGGCTATGCGCAACAGAAAGGCATAGATTATGATGAAACCTTTGCTCCTACTTCTCGTGCGTCCACAGTTAGATCACTAGTTGCAATTGCTGCTCATCATGGTTGGAAAGTGCATCAGTTGGATATCAAAACTGATTTTTTGAATGGTGATTTGCAGGAAGAAGTTTATGTAAGTCAACCAAGTGGTTTTGTTGTAAAAGGTCAAGAGCAAAAGGTATGTAGATTGCGTAAAGCTTTGTATGGTCTCAAACAGGCTCCAAGAGCATGGTATGAGAAGATACATACTTATTTGATTGGCCAGGGATTTCAGAATAGTCCAACAGAAAGTACTTTGTATGTCAAAAAGAGAGATGGAGTTCTCATTATGCTAACACTTTATGTGGATGATATGCTTCTTACAGGCAATAATGCAAATGAAATTGAAGCGTTTAAAGATGCTTTGAGAAAAACCTTTGAGATGTCTGATCTTGGTTTGCTACATTATTACTTGGGTATTCAGTTTGTGCAATCAGAGGATGGCATATACATGTTGCAGGCAAAATATTTGCATAAAATTTTGGACAAGTTTGGTATGCAAAATTGTAAGCCAATCTCTACACCCGTAGAAACTGGATCAAAGTTGAGCATGCACGATGCTGGAGAACCTTTTGATGTACATACTTATGCAGCAGCGGTTGGTTGCTTGATATATTTGGCAGGCAACACTCGTCCAGACATTCAATTTGGGGTTTCACAAGCAAGCAGATTTATGCACAGCCCAGGTATGCATCATTGGTAGGCTGTGAAGCGCATACTTCGTTACCTTTCAGGTACCCCTAATCTTGCCATGTTCTTTCCAAGGGGGGATATGTATGGAAAGCACAGTTCTATGCAGCTTCTTGGTTACAGCGATTCAGATTGGGCTGGTGATTTTGACACACGACATTCCACAAGTGGCAATTGTTTTTTCTTGGGAAATGCATGTATATCTTGGCTAAGCAAGAAGCAACCCACAGTGGCTACATCAACTTGTGAAGCTGAGTACAGGGCAGCTTTCACGGCAACAGTTGATTGTGTATGGATACGCAGGTTATTGGCAGATCTTTGTGAGTGTCAACAGGCACCCACTACCATTTTCACTGACAGTCAGAGTGCTATGGCAGTTGCAAGGAATCCAGTATTTCATGCAAGAACAAAGCACATAGAGGTTCACTACCACTATGTCAGGGAAAGGCTACATGCAGGGGAGATCACACTAACTTACTGTCCTACACAGGATAACATTGCAGATCTATTTACGAAGGCGTTATCACGAGAAAAGTTTGAAGCTTTCCGAAAAGCTTTGGGCTTACTCTCATACACATGATGATCTGCTACCTTGTACGGATTCACACTATCACTACAGGGGGGATTTGTAGACATGTAGTAGTGTTAGTGTGTATACGCGCTTCACCAGGGGCACTTTTCTCCCACTGGGTTTTTCCCCCTGGACATCTGGTGTGAAAGGACACCTTATCTCTTAGGGTTTCATATAAGCTTTGTAGCTCTGAGTTTGAATATACAATTATTCCAATACAGAGAGAGAGACTACAGAGATCTCGTACACAAGCTCTGTGTCTTCTCCTTCTCCATCTTCTTCCTACTCTGAGTTGCTGTCTTCCTTCTGTTTCCTGTTTCATCATCTTCAACAAATTGAATATACAATTATTCCAATACAGAGAGAGAGACTACAGAGATCTCGTACACAAGCTCTGTGTCTTCTCCTTCTCCATCTTCTTCCTACTCTGAGTTGCTGTCTTCCTTCTGTTTCCTGTTTCATCATCTTCAACAGAAGAATGGAGACATTACTCATAACAAGCGGGAGAAACATTGCAAAATATATAAGAAAAGTTATAATGAGAGTATCAGTAAGTTCACATGTCAAGAGTACTTACAATTGCAACGTGGTTGATGTATATCTGATACATTTCCATCGTTTGCTATCACCTCTGGATGGGTAAACACATGCTGAACAAGAACTTCCTTTACAGATCTTTTGCCGATTTCAACTTTGAAATCCAACACCCTGGCCTTCCATGCTGAGCGGTAAACGTTGATACCACTAGACCTCTTGGGTCTTCTTGGTTGCATGAGGACCCATGAACCTTTGTTTATCCTTTGTCCAACCCATTGGTTCTCTGCACTTATTGAAGCTGGTATTGTAATTGAGGATATGCTACTACTTGGCCTTCTAGGCAAAGTGCAGTTGTTGGTTATTGGTGTGAGAGACAGTAAACACCTGGAGGCTCTTGGGCGAGAAGACGTGGACGCCATAACTCTCAGAGAAAAGCTTTAGTGGAGGGAGATTCACTTTGAAAGCATTCTAATGGAGGGAAAGTGTTTTAGAATTCCAATATCTTGTGCGGGCTTAATGGTCACCCTCCAGTACGTTAATGACCATAAGAGAATATCAGAAGTGGGACCACATGTAAGCACCTAAAAGCTCGGTAAAAGGAAGGAAATTACTATGCTACAATCCTAGTTTCGTGAAAGTTTTATGCTATTTTCCTATTTTTTGAATCTTTCCACATACTTTCCTACATAGCGTAGCCTTCATGCTCATTGGACGCGCTCTATTTTTCTCTCTCTTCATATGGCCCTCCAAATGACCTCTGAAATTTCCTAATATGATCCATCGCAAACACAATAGTCATCGACACCTCCATTTTCTAACTTCCAAACTACACAGCAGTGTCGATTTAATTTTCTCTATTGATATTGCAAAACATTACCTTTTTTCCAAAATTGGGAGCTGGACCTAGTAAAATTAAAAATTAAAAGGTATTCCTAATGGCTTTAAAAAAAATTAAAAGGTGCTCCTAATTCAAAGATTCCACTAAAAAACAAGAAAAAACGATGCGTTAATCTATACCACGTAATGATAGGCAATGACGAAGCACATAGACTTGCAACAATATTACCTAAGAAAGATGAATACAACATTTTGAGTGAGAAAGAGAGAGAGAGAGAGAGAGGAAAACGCTAAAAAAACCCTAGAAGAAAACGTTAAAGGAAAAATGAAAGAATAGAGAAACACCTATTTATATGGACATAAACGATCTTTTGACTTTCCATTTGCATTTGCCTTTTGACTTTCCACCTTTATATGTCTCTTGACTTTTCACTTTCATATATCTTTTCAGTTCCTAAACTCACCCTTAACTTATGCACTTGATATGTTTTGAACGAATGTTTGGCCAAGAAGGCCATAGGGAAGTGGTAGAGCAAAACGTGCAATTCTTTCACCATCAAATGGTCACCCTCACATTAACTTTTCTAGGTGACATTTCAAGTCATTTCATGCTTTACTATATTCATTTGAATATTTTCATTATGAAAATGAGCATGTGTGTGTACGCGTGCATCTCTCTCTCTCTCTCTAATCTAGTGCGGGATGGTTTCGAGCCCTGCACTTCTTTGTGCTCAGACAAAAGCTTCTTCCATTTTTCTGAGCATACCACACAATACCTACTTGTTGTATCATGCAAACAAACAGGAAAATGGCCATTGTATCCATCCTTTATCACCAGTCGCTTACACACATATGGCCTAAAAGCATTTTTTACCAGCTGCTCATGCATACGTAGCATAAACTCAAACCTGAATACATCCCTCTTGCCATAGAGGTCTTTTCAAATGATCCAGCAATTTGTGAAGATGGAATCCATGAGACCCCAAAAACCTGCATGCCACCACTTAAAACCATGCATTGTACTTTGCAAGCTATAAAACCATCTTCTCTTTTACAACATTGTACCCATATTTGTTATAGTTCTTTGGGTCCTTAACAATGAGGTAATCCATTAAAGTGTTCGAGAAATATCATTTTTTTCAGACATATAAAACTTTTTTTTTTGAATTTACTAAGAGAATTTTTAAAAAAATTAAATTTATTTTTTGTTATTTTTCTCTATTTTGGGGCAAAAAATCTCATTTTCCCCTTACAATTCTTTCACCATCAAATGGTCACTCTCACATTAACTTTTCTAGGTGACATTTCAAGTCATTTCATGCTTTATTATATTCATTTGAATATTTTTATTATGAAAATGAGCATGTGTGCGTGTACACGTGCATCTCTCTCTCTCTCTCTCTCTCTCTCTCTCTCTCTCTCTCTCTCTCCATTAAAGTGTTCGAGAAATATCATTTTTTTAGACATATAAAACTCCTTTTCTTGAATTTATTAAGAGGAATTTTTAAAAAATTAGATTTATTTTTCGAGTTTTTATATTATTTTTCTCTATTTTGGGGCAAAATTTCGCCTTTTCCCCTTACTCTCAATTGACATTTTTGAAATTGAAAACGACAGAATATTAAGCTGGGACACATTTTTCATGAACACAAGGTCCATTAACATGTCAAATGTGTTCTAATAATCATTTATTAGAGGAAAAAATGATGCCTTCTTGAGGCCATCGTGAAATCTTCACCTTGTTTTTTTTCTGAGATTGGGGAGACCTACTAATGCTTCCACATGACAAACTCAATAGCTTACTCCTATAAGCCAATTTAGTTGCATCTCTTCTAAAATGGCCACATCAACCCCATGATGCGCTTATGAAAGATGACATGTTGGCCAAGGAGGGCGTCACCATCATTTTTTTCAACATTGACCCTATCCACTACCTAATTGAAGAACTTCAGCAACAGCAACAGCACAAATATTATGGCTAGCCAGACGAGGCTGGAATTATGGTGAGTCCATGTGCCCATCGAGGGCCTCGATCTTAGCCACCGCTTCACTGTCTCTCTAGAGACCTTCTTTAAAGTGCCAATGAGCATTACTCCTCACCTATGCTAGCTCTTGCAACAACTCAACGGCCTCAATGCAGCCTATTAAACCTGGCCTGCCTTGCAAGCCCTTTTACCGAAATCTAGTTATAGATGCCACCATTCCTGCAGTCATGAGGTTTCAATTGTTGCAAATCAATATCATCTTTGCACAGGTTCGCAAACACTTGATGCTCCTGCAATGCTCAAACTTTCCATGCGCAAAAGCCTGCTCTGCTCTTCCTCCAGTGGAAACGAGGCAGAAGTTGGAGACGATGATGCAGATGTAACGTCTGCTGCTACAGTCCATGATAAGGGCGCCGAAGAAGATGAAATTAGCTGAGACGATTCAGATGTCTCTCCACAAAAAATGGGGAGCTCCCCATTGTCTGCACGCGCGCGGATGATGGAAGGGCCTTCCCTTTTTTGGCTTGCCCAAAGGGCAAGGCTATAGTGATGCATTCTCTTTTTGCTGATTAAAATAGAAAAAAGATTGAGTTATATTTTCAAGCATTTTTTGATAATCAATATAAGATGATTGATCGAAATAAGATAGTGGACACTCATTTAAATGAAGGGTGTGTAATCTATACTATATATGAAGCAGCTTAAAATTTTCAAGGAAGGAGAGACCCTCCATGTGTCACATTCTGCTTCATTTCAAAAAGGACCTTTAAAAAACATTTAATTGAAAATGAACAAGTGAAAGGACAAGATGGCTTTCTAAAACAAATGACTTATATATTCTGAAATGGCCCCAATAATAAGGTAAATGGTACACATTGCACATTAGTATTTTGAAACAAAAAGGAAGTAAAATAAAAAGACACATTAAAAATCAAAACAAAAGAATATGTTAATGCTTTCTAATAAGCATAGAAAATAATTAAACAATTTAGTGATGGTTTTTTTTTAAAATCCTCAAATGAGAGAATCGTTTATCAATTTCTCAGTGTTTGAGAGAGATGTATCTGAGCTTAGGCTTAAACCGATTGAAAATCAAAATTAGCCAGTTGCAAAAGGAAGACAAAGTAGAAGACCCCAATAGAATATACTAAAAAATAGTTCGAATATTTTGCAAATTTAAAATTTTCTACTAATATTTTTATTTTGTATTTTTATAAGAAGAAAACTTGCCATTTAAACAAAAAGGACTTTTTCGAAGCCTGCATCATAAGATCAAACTCCTATGAATATTTTGTTTAATGTTTTGATCTCTAAAGTCATTTTCAAGCATGCAGAGAAAGTAAATGCTACCTAGTATTCTAAAACAATGGAATGCAAAGAAAAGTAAAGAAAGGATGTGAAATGAAAGGTAAGTCTTTATCATGCAGTGAAAACTATGAAGCCCCTCTAACCCAGCCCAACACTAAGGATTTCTTTTAGAAAGCCAAAAAGTGAAGGGTAAGTACTAGAATGGTAGAAAATGAAAGGATTTGAGAGAGTCCTGGCAGCACAGCAGCAGTGGAAAGTCAAAAAGACCTTAGTACTCTATCTAAATCTATAATACTTAAGCTTATAGTTTTTGGAAGGCCATTTCACTTCAGCCTTCAATTTCAAGGCTGACCACTAATTACTTTTAATTTTGAAAATCAATTGAAGAGTGGTTTTCCATTACATTTTGAAGGCCATAAACAAATTTTCTCCATGTGTTGCTCAATGAACCTCCTTTCGGAGGTTTACACGGACCGTTTATGTCGTAAATGATCTTTGACTTTGATGTTCGAAGTTCAAAAATTAGATGCATGTATTCGTGTGTGTGTGTGTGTGTGTGTGTGTGTGTGTGTGTGTGTGTGTGTGAGAGAGAGAGAGAGAGAGAGAGAGAGACCCATTCTCTCAATATGTATAAGAGATAAAGTCGAGGTGCCATTCCCATAGATGTTGGTGCATTGCACAAAGGCTTTTCACATTTGCATTGTATTAATGAAGTACATTGAGCTTGATAATTCAACGATAGAAGTCCAACAATTTGCTATGGATGTCTTGCACTCATTGTGTGTGTGTGTGTGTGAGAGAGAGAGAGAGAGAGAGAGAGAGCACCATTCACTACATCCTCTGTGTGTGTGTGTGTGAGAGAGAGAGAGAGAGGTCTCTCACACTGGCACTAGAGAGAGAGGGGAGGGAGAATAAGCATTAGCTTTACAATCAGCAATCGACAAAGCCACAATCGACAAAATCCATAATCGAGAGTCAAAAATAAAAAATCACACATTGACATCTACAAAATTGAGAGTTGAAGCAATTTGGAAAGTTCAATTAGACAAATCCAAGGCAGAAGAAGTGCAAACCTAGGTAGGAGTAGACCTCAACAAATGGCAGAGAGAACTGCGACAATTCTCGGGTAAAAGGTTAGATTTCTTTGAGCTTTGAGAGTGCTCTCGCCTTTGGGTTGACTTGGAATTCAAAGGTGAATCTCAAAATTTCTTAGTGGGATTACATTAAATCAAGTTGAGGCATAGTGCTTTCTCTTAAAAGCTTAGAAAACTTCCATATGACAAATTTTAGAGACAACTTGATTATATTTGAAGTCTTTTACACTCAATTTCTCTGTACTTTGTAGGTTTCCTCACCTTCAAATCTATAATTTAGAGATTTTCTTTCAAAATGTGCAGATGGGGGATTACACTAAATTGAGGATTTTTCAAGCATTTGACTATACAATACATTTTTTTCAAACATTTTAGTGGCAAATTTACTAGATTTGAAGGTTTTTGCACTAAACTTCTGTGCACTTTATAGATTATCTAAACATTAATTTATGTTTCTAACCTTTGTAGTTTTTTTTTTAATGCTCTTAAGAGCTTGATTTAAATTAACTAAAAAAGAATACATGTAGACCTTGGCACATCTTTTGCACAGGGGTCTCCAACCAATACAACGTATTTACACTGTGACCCAAAACATACCCAAACATTTTTTAAAGTACATTATATTTCTATCCATGACCTATCTTCTTCTTCTCTAAGCAAACCGTTTCCTCCTGCTTGATAAAATCCATTCATAATTAGAGATAAATCTCAAAAAATTTAGATGGGATTATACTAAATCTAAGTTTTTTCCTCCAATCGTGGTGGGTGTCCTAACATTCAAATTAAATCTTACGAGTGTGTGGCCCTTCCTATGGGGAGAGAGAGAGAGAGAGAGAGAGAGAGAGAGAGAGACCCTTTTCTTGGCACCCAATCCACTCTCTTTCTTTCTTTGCCTTGGTCTCCCCCCCCCCCGCCCCCCCTCCCAAGCGCTTTCCTTATGTCACATGGCAAGGGCCTCCAAGGTGCATTAGATATAGTTGAGAAAAATTGTAGGTGGAATTATACTAAACCTAGGTTTTTTTTTTTAGCACTGGGGTACACAATAGATTTTTTCTATTATTCAATAGTCTATTATCTATACTCTTTATAATAGAGTTTGAGAGAGAGCGAGAGAGAGAGAGAGAGAGAGAGAGAGAGAGAGAGAGAGAGATGAAGGAGCCCTTCCATTGTGTGTGTGTGTGTGTGTGTGTGTGAGAGAGAGAGAGAGAGATGTAGGAGCCCATTCCATGGTGGGACACATGCGTGTGTCAGAGAGAGAGAACATAAACTTAAACAACATAGGAACAATCCAAAAAGGAAAATTTGTGTGTGTGTGTGTGTGTGTGAAAGAGAGAGAGAGAGAGAGAGAGAGAGAGAGAGAGAGAGAGAGACATTGCTATCTTCCTAGAGTGATTCCAAGGACTATAGTTTCATCATACATGGGCACGTAGATACACATACACACACTTACCTATATATGACTTCGTGTGTGTGTGTGTGTGTGAGAGAGAGAGAGAGAGAAAGAGAGAGAGAGAGATCCAATAAGCATGCTTTTCTTGGTCGTAGCAATGCGCGGGTCACATACTAGTTCTAATGATAGACATGTGTTGGATTTTGAAATATGAAATAAATGCTCATTTATCAAGGAAACTATTTTGGGCTACCCTTGAAAGCATGAAATGTTGACAGCCTTAGAGGTTAAATGATACAGCTTTATAGGCTCCACAAATCCCAAGACTTACCTTTTCATTTTGAAAAGTTCTTTCACCAGGTAAAACATGATGTGATAGACTAAAGTTATCATTTTTGTTACCTCAAACTTTAAGGAAGACATCTATCCTCTAGAGCTTTAATATTTAGAGATTTTCCTTTTCACCTCTTTAAACTTGAGGTAATTCATTAAAGTTGTCATTTGTGTTTTTCAAACTTTAAGGAAAGATGTTTTATTTTTACTTTTAGAGATTTTAAATTTAAGTTTAGAACTTAAGGATGCAACACTTTTAAAGTAAGGTCTCCAATGAGGACCCAAAGTATTTTTTTAAGAAATTAAAATTTTGAATTAAAGAAATTGAAAAGGTTACATAGATTCATAGGTAAGAGAAGGGTCACCCCGAAGCGCTAGAGTTCTAGGGCTTAGAACTTTAGAGCTTCTATGGTGGGATTTACAACTTACGTATATGGAGTTTTAAATTTGTAAAGAGGGTTGTGCAGCTTAAAGACGTAGAATTTTTAAAGTGGGGTCTAGAGCTTAGGGCTCTAAAGCTTAGGGAGGTAGAACTTAGGGGTGCTATTTTAATTCAATTCTCTGTGCTTATGTTTTTCTTTTCTTTTTTAAAGCTTAGAGATGTAGAGCTTTTAAAGTGGGATCTAGACTCAGATCAAGGCCTAAAGATGACACCTTTTTTTTTGTCAATGATTATTTTGCCTATCAAAACAAGTGCTTAAAAAAAACTCATGTCATTTGACTGCTAGAATCTCAAAATTGTCTATCATTTTTTGTGTATATACCCTTGAGTTAACGTTATATATGGCAAATTATATAAGTTGATCACATTACACAAAGCATATGAAAGAGGGCTTGGAAAATTGCATGTCAAAGAAATTTCTATTATGTTTGGCAGGCCTGGTGGTCTTATCACTTGTTTCATTTAAAAAGTTTTTTTGAGATTGTCAGCAATTGTTCCCTCAAAATAGTGTTTGGGAAAAATGTGTCTCTGCTTAATATCGTGTTGTTTCCAATTTAAAAAATTTCGATTGAGTGCAAGGGGAAAAGGAGAAATTCTGCCTCAAAATAGAGAAAAATAGTGTAAAATCTTTAAAAATTTCCCCAATTGTCTAAAATTTTCTATTAGCAAACTCAAGGAAAGTAAATTTGTATGTTTGGAAAAATGAATTTTGTCGAATATTGCCTCAAAATATCCAGACACATTGAGGGGCTTGAAGGGGTAGTCAGGGGGAAGGGAATAACGACAAAGAAGAACGCAATCGAGTAGGGGCTATCGCTCATCGCCCCATAATAATAGCCTGCCAATGGAAGAGATCATCGCCCCTAGAGACAACAATGCACAAAAATCTCTCTCTCTCTCTCTCTCTCTCTCTCTCTCTCTCTCTCTCTCTCTCTCTCTCTCTCTCTCTGGGAGGGCCAAGAGCCCCCCCATCATCCGCGCGCACGTAGATGATGAGAGATCTCTTCACCCTCCCCTTTTTTCATAAAATAGAGGAAATATGTTATACAAAAAAGAAAAAATGCATCCT
The DNA here is from genome assembly GCF_014529385.1 of Adiantum capillus-veneris. NCBI lineage: Eukaryota > Viridiplantae > Streptophyta > Polypodiopsida > Polypodiales > Pteridaceae > Adiantum > Adiantum capillus-veneris. The sequence continues at coordinate 55,082,044 of NC_140946.1, read as the reverse complement.
TCATAGTTGGCATGGATTTACAGATTTGCATAAAAATAAAAGAGAGGCGAGCTAGAGCCTTCTAGTCGTCCAAGCACACGTGGACCATGGGAAGGATCTAGTTCCCTCCCTTTTTCCTAGTGTAAAAGGTCCATCGAGACTCAATTTTAAAAAATTAAAAGAATGCACAAGCTCCATTGAAACACGAGAAGAAGGTATAAATCTAAAACTTTGGGGGTAAAAGATGTCTAGGAGCTTCTCGATCATTCGCGTGCACGTGGGTGATCAGGGAGCTCCTGCCCCCCGTTTTTTCCCAAAATTTTGGATATTCCGAGTTATTCACGTATCCAAAAATAGTTTTTAATGATAGTTAGATTGAATTGGCATGAAGTATTTGTTAAAATTTACTAATTAGATATTTTTTAAAAGAAAATTTTAACAAAGCCAAGATAAAGCTGATGATGATGATGATATGTTGACCGATAGCATAGAGAAAAGTTATAGGACTCAAACCCTAAATAATCATGTTTATCTACTCCACGTTCATGGTGTAGAAGTTGTAGATGAGGATTTAAATGCTATACCCTATCAAGCTCCTCTTTGTGGTGACGTCTCCAACAGTGACAAGTATGATCCTATTAACACCATTTCATATGTAGGATGTTGAGAGCTCTAAGGACGATGGAAAGGGGGAAGGGGGAACACACCCAACACACACAATATTTGCTTATCTATAGCCTAGTTATTCCACTACACCCCTATCCACACAGAATCACACACACACACACACACTTTTCTCAAATGAACTCGCAAAACTACACGCAAATCAATGCGCGCACACTCGTGCATGTCACAATCTACCTCACATCCATAAACATATCAATTTCTTGTTTCCCTTGCACACAATCTTCTCTCTCTCTCTCTCTCTCTCTCTCTCTCTCTCTCTCTCTCTCTCTCTCTCTCTCTCTTTGCACATCACACCCTCGAGGGGAAACACCTGCCTACACACACTTGAAAACACCACACAACCGAGCATACGAGAAGAAAGGGGAGGGGGAATGACATCGAAAGCAACACAATCAGAGCTTTCTTCTTCTTCAATTGATGGGCTATGGTGGAGCATACAATAACCAAAGCTCTCTCCTTCTGTGTTCTGTTTGTAACCCTTCCTAATATAGCAGATTACAAAAACTTAAATATTTCCTAATCGGTGCAGAAATAGCCTCTATCCGTGAGAAGCAAAAATGCTCAAAACGGCCTTTTCCTTGCACCTCTAATCTTGTTTTTACAAAAAACCAGTTTTACAGAAAATTTATAGATTAAGACTTTTTGACCGCCCTAATGTACAGGTGTGAAGTCTCTCACACATTTTCCTTTTTACCACTGACCACATGTCTTCCTCTACCCAAGTTGCTTTGCATGTCCTAAGAGCCTTTTCACATGTAAAAACATTTTCTTCAAGCATGAAAGCTCTACGCTTAAGACTTCATAACCACATAAAACATACACTTCCTGGATATCCTTGCTTGTAATGGGCCTTTGTATTTGCTTTATCACCCATGTCTACATCTGTAAGCATACACATCACTACCTGCGCCCTCTGCTAGGGTGGACACACTTTGGATGCACCATCATTTCCCAAACCCTCATTGAATATTTATCTTCAACCAAAAGAAGTCTCTATTCATCTACAAATTGTAAACACTCAAAAACACTATGAGAACACACAAAAAACCATATCTATAGTCTTATTCCTACTTATTGTCGTAAACCCTCAAGTGGGTTGCCCAACCCCCTGCATCATAGCAAAGCCTCCGTCTGGATCAAAGACATAACCCTCTTTGGGGTCCACTCCATCAGTACTATGTCACCCCTAGTGTGCATGGACCTGCAGTCTCAGAAACAATAACTATGAGAGTGAGTCCTTTGAAATCTCATGTGGAAGTCTCATTTAGTCAACCACATTTGTATGGAGTTTTTGTGCCTTTGCAATGGAAACTATTTTTTTAATCTTTTTTCCACTATTGTGTTTTCATCAAAGATGCACATTGATATATGTCTTGAATCAAAACAATGAATACTTACAAAATAATGGATGATAAATCATGTAGGTGGCATACAAGTGAAGAAAATAAAGTGTGTAGTGGGAAATACTGCATAATACCATTGTATAGGAAAATTTACCAACAACCAATACATTATCCAAAAACATTACATCATAGAAGCCACTGGCACAAGAGCCAACCTTAAAAGAAAATTTTCATGACCTTGTGACATGCAACCTTTGGGTTAATGTAAAATCCTCAAAACATACTACTAGCTGCCTCTAATATTTTTGTGTTTCTTTATGAATCCCATGCAGTCACTTTTGTTACCTCACCATTTCATATATCTTAAAAATTTCCACTTTAGCATCATAGGGTTGGATGTGAGCTACCACAATAGACCTAGAGGTGGTCATTTCTTAGGTAGGCTTCTCGAGGTCGACCAAGTTCTTAGCCCACCCAACCCACCAACGCAAGGTGGTGTTGATGGTGATTGGAGTCCAATAGGTTGGTCTCTTACTACAACCTTTGGTTACAGACCTTTTATCTAGGCCTATGAAAGAAATATTTCTATGGCACAAACAAGACCGTTGTGTCACAATCAATGATGTTAGAATCACAAAACATATATGCATTATAATATAAAGGCGAAAAGAAACTACTAGTTCAAGAGACAATGTACAAATTTGGAAGAGGTGCATATTAGATCATTTCTTGATCAAGTCCATAAGAAGAGACAAAGGGGGTTCGTTCATGTGGAATGGAAGACATGAAAGTATACATGGTAAAAATGAGAACGTAGCAACCAAGACCATGCACCTACTAAAAATAACTTCCAAAAAAACATACTGTTAGCCATCGTATTGCATAGAAATGAGAATATAGCAACCACAACCATATATGCACTTGCTAAACCAACAATCATACTCTAAGATTCACAAAACAATTAAGTGTGAGTATTCATGGGGGATTTTATGTCTTGCGATCACATCTATAATCATTTGTGCTGCATTGTGATGTGTCAATAAAAAAATGTTCCAACTTGGGTGAGATTACTTGGGTATGTGATCTTAGTGCATAGAGACACCCCTATAAAGGTCAGCATAATCTAAGTGTGATGGCTACCTTTGCTATATCGGAATGTCAAGAGCTTCAATATGGAATGGGAATACTAAGTGGCTCTCAAATTTTTGAGCTAACTTTATTGTGTTTTGCAAATCCAAAAGTGGCAATTACTCTTCTTTTAAGAGGGGGTTATGTCAAAAATTGTTGATGTGGAAACCACTGAAAATAGGTTTGAATAATATCCTAACCTTGACCATATTATAGCTAGGAGCTGAAGACAAAGAGGATTAGTATTGAAATCCTAACCCTAACTAACTTATTGAGCTAGCCGAGGGGGCGTCAACCCCAAAAAGATAACAAGAGCTCGTCAAGGGGATTACTATTAAAATCCTAGCCTGAACTAACTTACATAGCTAGCTGAGGGGGCTAAAACCCCAAAAGATAAAAATAAACCTGGATGTGTGTATATATGCTATTGTGGCGAACTACATGGGCATGCCCATATTTTTGTTGACTATTATAAGAAACTCCTTGATGTGTGTTCAGTGATTTTGGGGGCCAATTTTTAGCCTTTTAGCTTTTGGATGTCTTGGTTTTTATGTAAATACTTTTGGGGAGACCAAGGGCCTTAAAATATGTGCATAGGGGTCTCTCTAGTAGCACTTTTCCTTGTGAAGAGTCTCAGATCTTGTACCTTGTTGAAGAGGAACTCCATCTCTAATTAGTGTTCACAAAAAAATAATTTTGGCAACCATAGACAATTTCTTTTTATCAAATTTTCAAGAGTTAATTTTGAGAATTAAAGGTAAATATAACCAATTTAGCACTATTTTCTTCAAAATCTAGGCGAGATTTTTCATTTTCATCTTCCTCTCAACATGAACTTTTTATCTTCAAAGTGGACGATTGCTAGCTAAGACACATTTTTCCCGAATACTGCCACTACTCCATGTCTCTCAAATGATGAAGATTTATTGTAGCTTTGTTGACTTCCACAAAACCTTTCACAAAAGTCACAAAGCCAGATTCATACACACTCTACATGATGTGGGAGTCCCATAAGAGCTTGTATGGGATATCTTGGCATTCTATGAGATAATTATATTAGAGAGAGTACTTCCACACAAGGGTAAGAGTTTGTTTGCACTAGTATTGAGGTTAAGCAAGAATTTTGACTTTATCCAATTGTGTTTTGATTGTATATTGGTGAGATTCTTGAATATACTGAGATTGCAAGAGATAACGGGAACAATTTTCAAGTACGTAAATATCTATGTTGCTTTATGTCCATCATGTTCCTACCATTGAGCAATATGTTGGCATTCAAAGAAGCTTTTTACACCGGGTTCTTCACATGGCGTACAAAGATCCTCGGACCATTGATCAACATTTTGAGTGCAAGGTTCATCAAATATTTAACTATAGAACTAAAGAATAAAGTTACTATTCAATTTTTGCAACTCCCTGAGAAAGAATGGTGCATCTAATATCAAAAGGCGCTTCAAGCACTTAACAACCGCTTGGCCAACCGGCCACCGAAAGACCACTTCAGTCCATGCAAAAAAAAATCAGGTTTGATACCCAAGGATCATGCATTTTTAACATTCCACTGCAAATTAGTGATAGTGATGATGATATTGGCTCTCAAAAAGAAACAACCACACCTTTGTCATCTCAAAGAAACAATGTGTTAGAGAGTGATATGCCACACAATAGGCCCTAGGGAGAATGCCCATCCAAAGTCAAAGAAAGTGTTTTGGAATAGTGGGGAGAAACACTTGTGACAATCTCTTGCATAGTCGCTCTATTGGTCTTGTTGCTCCATGTATCTAGTCCGAAAGAATGTTCAAGGGTAAAACAATTGAGCAATGGTTATGGTTTTGTAATCATGATATTTTTCATACTCAATCAATCAAAAAACAAGTCAAAGATTTACCTCCTGCTTTGAATGTTTGGCCATTAGCAAGAGGGACAGATATGTCCACACAGGAACTTGCAACACTGCATCAAACTGGATTTAGGACAAATAATGCAATGGTAAATGCTCAACCTCCAATTGGAGATTGCCAAGAAGGTGGTGGCAACTCACGGAAGAAAAAGAGGAGGCATGTAATTTCTAAAGAGGCCATGAAGAAATTGGAAGCATGTAATAGATGACATCTTTTTTTTGGATGAATTGAAAAATTCTCAAGAGTATGTAGTTTTTTGAGAGCTCATTGAAAACATTTATGAGATTCATATAAAAGGGAGTCCAGCATGCACGTGTCCGAATTTTCAAAAGCGAGAGAAGACAAACAAATCCTTTTTGGCATGCAAACATATGTACTATGTGTACACAAAAGTGCTCGGACTTGAACCTAAGGAGCACATGATTATTCATCAGCCAACTCTCTCACCAGTGGATATCTCCTTTATTCTTGGACAACCAAGGAGGATTTCTCACCCCATTTAATTACTGTTGGTTTGGTATGCATCTTTCACTAAACTAGATAATTGCTCTATGATACTAAAGTGTTTTTCTGCATTTATTTTAGTTTATTCCACTTGTGATCATCTATCTTAGAATTTTTTTTTTTAATGCAACGTAGGATTTCAAATTTCAAACAAAAGACAAAAGCAACTTGCAAGCTATTTGGGAGAAAATCATGCTTTTTGGTGTTGATCATGTTTAGAAATGTAATCATGGTTTCATGTATACAAAGCTAAACGAAAGTTAGGCAAGCTTTGTATTGGTGTGCACAATGATATACCAACACATATTTTTTTGTGTTTGTATTTTCTTCTTCCCGTGAGCATTGGGTTGCTGCACGGAAGCAAGTAAGGTCTTATTTGCTTTAAAAAGTCGTTGCATACCCTATAGGCATTGTGATAAGAATAGGGGAAAGAAAGAAATCTCTCTCAATTGCCACAATAGAGTCACTTTTAAAGAACATGTTACTTTTAAACAAACTGCACTAAGAACTATACAAAGTACAACACAAATATTGAGTACCAATCCAGTACCAATACTAAGTACAGTACTGGTACTATATTATAATAGTATAGTTCTATATACTATATACTTAAATACCATATATGTATACTATATACTATATATTATATTCATACTATATCCTCTATATTATATTCATGCTATTATATTAAATAAGTATTTACTATAGCAAGTCAGTATAGCAATACTAGTACTAGTACTGTCAGTACAATACAATGCTAGTATCGGTAACGTTGTATACTAATATTGCTACCAGTATTGTACATATAATGGTACTAGTACTATTTTGATATTGATACCATTATTGATATTCAAACTAGTACTGTACGAGTGTTACCATGGATCAAGCGATTTTTTCCGAGCAAGGACAAACTCGAGCAAGTGTTTGTACATGATATAGTAAATTTTATCACACACACACACACACACATACACACACAGAGCGAGAGAGCGAGAGAGCGAGAGAGAGAGAGAGAGAGAGAGAGAGAGAGATGGCCTTTGCTTTGATTATTTGACTGTGCTGGTTTCCTCGGCGGCTCAGTCTAGGGTGGTATCTGTAGCACTCACTATGACATTTGGAGCACATTACCACTTAGATAGACGCACAAAAACAAAGGAAAAGTTCAAGTCAAAAAATCTCGGAGGCGGTAATGCTAGAGTCAATGCTCGCGGTAATGGTCCTTAAGCAATGCGCGCGGTAATCGGCCCGGCTATATTTCCGCGCTTATTTCCGCCGGAGTTACCGCTAGCATTACCGCGAGCATTACCGCAAAAAAGATTACCGCAAGCATTACCGCACATGCGAGTATTAAAAAAAAAGCAGATGACCATTTGGATGGTCCTTGGTAGGACCCATCCAAATGGTCATTTACCTTTTTTTCCCTATACATTTAATAAATTAAAAAAAAACAATTTCATTGCACAAAAACTTTGGGCCAAAATCAAATGTTTAATTATATTGGAGAAACTGTTCATTACAAAATTGCCCAAATAGGCGATGCATGGCGGCTATACAACTGTGGCCAAAAGAAGACTTTGGGCCAAAATCAAGTGTTTAATTATATTGGCTATTACAAAATTGCCATAGGCGATGCATGGGGGCTATACAACTGTGGCCAAAAGAAGACGGGCCCAAAAACACTCGGAGGATTGAGCTACTCGGATCCTGGGGCCTCTCGAGGGACTCCCTGACTCTGGAAAAGAAAAAAACAACAAAACCTTTAATTAATACAATTGGATACATAATTCTGAATGCACTCATTTTTAAAAAAAGTTCACACTTACAGGCTGTAGTGTACAACATGCATTTTCAAATTCGTCGCGACTGATTTTGTTGTTTTCATACAGCCAATACCATGTCTGATATTCAGAGTGGCTCTCTCTGTATCTCTGGATCTCTCGGCTTGGGCGGGTCATAGTAATATTTTGCTATATATCAATTAAAAAATATCACAAACCTAACCTTATTACCAAAAATTAAATCAATTCAAATGAAAATACGCGCACTCACAAATTTATCTTTCCATGCTGCTTTTCCGCCCGAGCCGTAATGCGTGGGCGTTTGCTATGCCCTCGCCTCCACCTGCCAAGTGTGCGCCCTAGCACCTGCCGCTCTCTCGTCCTCCAGCTCGCCCTGGGCTTTCTCCCACTCCTCGTCGTGAACATTTCCAAGGAGATAGTTGTGACCCTCAGATTCAAATGTTCACTTTGCCGCCCTCCGCACACTGGACTTCTTCTTTTTCAAGAAATTCTTGACGTACTCCTCGAGCCACTACCTGGAGAACTCTTCCACTTTTGGATTAGGGAACCACATGAGCAATGTCGTGTGAATGTACGTCAAGTCGGCTAGGTCCTGATCTTTGAAAGATTTAAAGCAATCTTGGTATGTCGAGTGGATCAGTTGGTTAAGGTGCCCTCAAAATGTCCTCCCCAAAGAGGAACCTAGATCCACCTCCCCCCCTCGATGTATTTAATAATAGTAGCTACGAGCATCCGAGGCAAGTGCATCGCGGTCCTCATCCTTATGTGGAGCTCCAAGGGGTGAGCGAGGAGGTCGGGGTGTAAGAGGAGGTGAATCTGTAGCATTGTCCCCTCCACCACCAAAGAAGCACGAGCCACTACCTCGATGAGAGCGTGAGCCACCACTACGGAAAAAGCGCTGGCCCGAGCCCGAATCGCTGGGTGGTGTAGGCGACGAATAACTCGACGGTGCGGGCGTGGATCGCTGCGAATGCAAGGTGGAGGGAGATGCGGGTGACGGAAAAGTCGAGGGTAAGGTGGAGGGAGGCGCTGTGGGAGGCACACTCTGCACGTAGGGAGTGCCGGTGCCCGGTGTCGCAAGCGGTGAGAGCCCATAGGCAGCCAACTGTGCGGGTGTGTACCGCCCTAGAAGACTCTACTGCGAGGATAGCCACTCTGCCTGGGCGCGATATGCCCTCTCGAGGTCGGGGTTGTGTATTGCATCTTGGAACCATCGAAAGCCAAAGGACGATTGTGGCTGGTAGGAGGAAGACTGCGAGTAGTAAGCGGAACAAGCGTCCTTGTAAGAGAGGCCGTCGGCAAGAAAGTCCTCTATGGTTCGATAGACGGACGTGGAAGAGGACGCCATATCCTACAATTTCACAAAAAAAGGGACCCTAATTAACATTGGATTCTAGTCAAAGTGAGATTCTTTATTGCATAGGATTCCTCCCTGCATAGGATTTTTTTTATCTCCTATTTAAGAAATGGTTTGTGTGCTTACTTTTCTTGCATCCATTTCGAGTGTGTGTGTGTGTGTGTGTGTGTGCTTCTAATTAATCTATTGTGTGTGTGCGTTAGTGTGTGGCAAAGAAATTAATCTAGTGCGTGTGTGTTGGCCCTTAATCTATCGTTGGGCTTCTCGATGACCATTGGGATCTCAATCAACATCATCGCACACCCACATGGAGGTATGCTTTGGTATGCTTGTAACGCAAGCATTAGTGTGAAAACACACTAATCCATGCCCAAGAACACACTAATGCAAGCGTTAGTGTGTGCTTGTAACGCATGCACACACTAATGCTTGCATTAGTGTGTGCTTATGCACAAATTAGTGTGTGAAAACTGTAATGGAATTAGCCTATTCAACTTGAGAATAGCGGAAATTAATGAGAATACTTTCGAGAAATAACTTTGTGAGCATAGCGGGTAGACATAATTGAAGATAGCAACATAATCATAGCAATTAGTTAACTTGGCATGAACAATACTTTTGCAAGAGAGAGAATTTAGAGAACATGACAACAGTTGAGGACCGGATTTATGTGGAGCCGGTCCCCCCTCCGATAGGCATTTGTATTATGATTTCTCCCATTAAGAGAGATTTGTTACAATACATTCTTTGTGTTCCTTGTGACCTAGGTGATGCAATGAAGATGGAAAGCTTCATGCATCACAATCATAGCATAACATGAACTTGAAGAAAGCTTTAATTGTCCCAAGCCTCAGTCCCAAGACCTCAAACACCTTCGAAGGTGGAGAGAGCTAGCAGGGAATGAGGGTAGGGAAGAGGAAGAAGAAACATTTCATAGGAGAAATAACTAGTTCCTCACTTATCATACTCTTGTTGCTAGCATACATAATAGCATAGTAATGAAGAAGAAGAAGATGACAAGCTCAAGCATTGAAGCATGGCTCTTGGTTGGATTTGCACTCCATAGCCAAGAGTGTTGGTGTAGGCTCTCAACCTCTACTTGCTTGGAGAGGGAGCTCTTGCACTTTTCATAGCACACAATGAGAGTGATTGTGAGTGTGTGTGGGTGAGTATACCCCTCAAGCAAGCCCCTAGCTAGCTTGAAGCTCATTGGACCCTCCCAGGCCTAGCCAATCATGAGCAGGAGGCATTACAAGCAGTAGGGGTAGCCTTGAGACAAGTGTCCCCCTTTCCTTTTTGAGAGAGAGGGCTAGATAAATGCTAAAAAAATTAGATAATTCATGTAATTTATCATTGGACCCCTTTGAAGCTTAGCCAATAGGCTTCAAGCAACACATGAAGGTAACATGGGTAGGGGCCTGACATGTGTCCTTGCTGCCTCTTCAAGTTGGGGCTTCCCTTGTGTGTGTGAGTGGGTGTTCTCTCTCTAGCCCCTAGGAAAAGGGCTCGCCCCCCCTCTTGTAGGAATGCTTTTGACTTTAGGTGATCAAGCACCTTACTCACCAAGCATGACAAAGCACTTGAACTAGGGGGTGTTCCCACAAGCATCTCAGGCAATCTTCTCAAGGCACCTCAAGTACCTTAATCATGCAGCAAGTCAAGCACCTCAAGCATGGAGCCTGTCAAGCACCTCAAGCATCTTAATCAAGCACCTCAAGCATGAAAAACACCTCAAGCACGACAATCACCTCAAGCAGGACAAGCACCTCGAGCTTGGGCCGGGTTCCCACCTCAAGCTCAGCCCTAGCTTACCTAAGGTCAAAGGACTTTTACACACATTTATTGGAGGTCTTCAATGAAGCTAACCCTAAGGTCTTATGGTCCATTGGTTAGCCTTGCTCTTTGATAGACCATCTCCCTTTTGGGCCACTTCACCATTGGCCCCGTGTTGAGATAGATCTATAAGCACATATCTATATCTTAACACTTGTTCCCGTTTATTCTCTCACATTAAGTGATCAATTTAATATGAGAAAATCATTTGGGTTGGTTAGATATATAGATTTTATGACATTACCTCTCTCTTGAAATCATAGTCGTTCTCGACTATGAGGTAGAAGAGATAAAGTCTTAGTCATTAGTCAATCGTACTTAGCGGGTAAAGGATCCCTTTTTACCCTACGACATCTTTCCAAGATGGATGACTAATCCATTTGTTGCTTGGGAGACATAGCTTCCGCAAGCATGTCTGCTCTTTAGTCCATTTCATTCTCCCAAAGTAGAGTGAAAAATTCTACTTGGTGTTTGAGAGACGTCGTCATCACAAACATGATTTTAAGCATGCATACTAGTTAAATTTGTGCACAATTAAAAAGAGGACTAGTCATATAAGACAAAAACATGAGCCATTTAAAAGAAATTTGTACATTTGCTTACTCTAATGTAGCATTGTAAGCATTGACAAGGTTCATACTATCCTTAAGTTGTACTCCTTGTATCCATTTAGCATCTTCAAAAGGATAATTTTTTAACTTAATAAGATACCGTCATATTATCTTACCATGTCGTAGTACCTTGTCTTCATGCCGAAGGACAGCTTCGGGTTGTAGCACCTCTTCTTGGTCTTCGACTTCGGGAGGATCTTCAATAATTGGTTCAATTGGTGGCTCTCCTTTGTAGGGCTTAAGTAAGCTTACATGAAAGGCATTGTGTATAAGCCAATGGTTGGGAAACTTGAGTTGATAAGCCGTCTCATTGATAGGCTTCAAGATTTGGAAAGGGCTATAGTATCTTTTTGCTAGTTTAGCATAGTACTTTTGATGGCCCGTAGGATTTTTGCCCGTGTTTGCCTTAATCGAGCCTTAGGAAACTTGAGTAAGACCCAATCATTTTCTTTGAACATTAAGGCTCTTCTATGCTTATCAGCAGCAGCTTTTTGCCTTTGTTGAGAGATGGCTATAGCCTCCCTAATCTTTTGAAAAGATTCTTGTAGGTCACGGCTATACTCATCGGCGGCGAAGATCTTCCCATGTACTTTCAGTAGCAAGAGACTTTTAGGTCTTCCCTCTATGATCTCGAAAGGTGCTTTCCCCGTAGAAGTATGTACAGTATTATTGTAGGCATACTCTACTAGCGGTAAATACTTTTCCCATTGTGAGCGTTGATCTACTTCGGTAACATAAGTTTTGAGTAGATCGAGTATCGTAAGATTGGCTATCTCACTTTGGCCATCCGTTTGTGGGTGATAGGCCGAAGATAAATTCAATCTTGTTCCTAGATTTTCAAAGAGACCTTTCCAAAAATTACTGGTCATTCTAGGATCTCTATCTGACACGATGGATGTGGGTAATCCATGGTGCTTGAAAATCTGAGATATGAAGAGGGTTGCCATTTGGTGTGCCTTAATAGTCTTTTTGACAGGAATGAAATGTGCTTGCTTGCTAAACCTGTCGACTATTGTCCATATTCCTGTATTCCCATGGATAGACTTGGGCAATCCAAAGATGAAATCCATGGATATACTCTCCCATGGTGAATTTGGAATAGGCAATGGCTGGAGTAATCCAGGTTGCTTCCCTCTATCATACTTGGTCTTTTGGCATACTACACATTTTGAAACATACTCTTGTATGTCCACTTTCATGGTAGGCCAATAGAAATACGTCTCTACTCCTCGGAGAGTAGGTTGAATACCTCTATGCCCTGCATATGGAGGAGCATGGGATTCATACATAACCTTCTCACGAAGGGAATGAGTAACACATAGCCTATTGCCATGGAGAAGATAACCATCCTGCAAGGTGAATGGTTCCTCTTTCTTCCCCAAAGCAAGGGCTGACATTATGTCTCTAAAGTCAGGGTCAGTAGCATACTCATCTATCATAGAGGATAGATCATTGTGAGTAGCTATAGACACCGCATTAACTTTTGGTCGTCGTGAAAGTGCATCGGCAACTTGATTGTGCTTACCAGCTATGTGAGCAATATGGAAATTAAATTGCGAAAGAAAATTTTCCCACCTCATTTGTTTGTCGGAAAGCTTGGTTTGCGTCATGAAATACTTGAGACTTTGGTGGTCGGTTCGTAGGATAAATGGAGTCCCTAATAGGTAGTGCTTCCATGTGTCTAGGGCATGTAGAACAGCTAAAAGCTCTTTCTCATAAATGCCCAAGACTCGTTCATCACCATTGAGCCTTCGGCTCTCATATGCTATGGCATGCCCTTCTTGAAGCAAAACCGCTCCAAGGCAATCACCACAAGCATCACAGTGGACCTCAAATGGCTTTGAGAGATCCGGAAGCACGAGGACTGGTTGGGAAGTAAGCTTCTCTTTGAGTTTTTCAAAAGCATTTTGCTCCTTAGTAGTCCATACAAACTTAACGTTCTTCTTAGTTAAGTCGTGTAGTGGTCCTACTACTTGAGAGAATTTTGCTATGAAGCGTCTATAGTATGCACACATACCAATAAAGCTTCTTAGCTCATGTAGATTTCTTGGGTTAGGCCATGCTTTTATTACCTCTAACTTTGATGGATCCATTTGGATACCATCTTTAGAGATAATATGACCTAAGTATTGAATCTCTTGAAGGAAGAATTCGCTTTTCTTTTGGTTGAGATAAAGCTTGTTCTCCCTCAATGCTTGAAAAATCACTTGGAGATGCTGCTTATGTTCCTCCAAAGACTTGGAGTAGATGATGATATCATCAAAGAACACTCCAGTGAATTTTCGATATGGTCTAAAAATTTTCTCCATCAAACGATTGAACGTAGCTGGTGCATTAGTCAAGCCAAAAGGCATGACTAGATATTCATAAAGACCAAACGTTGTGCGAAACGTGGTCTTTAAGATATCTTCATCCACTATCCTTATTTGATGATAGCCACTCTTAAGGTCAATCCTACTGAAGTAGGTAGAGCCTTGTAGCTTATCAAACAGATCTTCTACCCGAGGTACGGGAAATCTATTTTTGATAGTGATATGGTTTAGTGCTCGATAGTCCACACACATACGGTATGTACTATCTTTCTTTTGCACTAAAAGGACTGGAGAACAAAAGGGAGAGGAACTAGACCTCACCATCCCTTTGTCTACCAGCTCTTGTACTTGCCTCATGATCTCCTCTTGTTGACCTTGTGAGACTCGATAAAGAGGCTTGTTAGGTGGTGAACTTCCAGGAAGGAGCTCAATACGATGGTCATCATCCCCTCGTTTTGAAGGTAAGTCCATAGGGATATCATCGATGAACACATCTTGGAATCCTTTTAGAAAATTAGACAAGTCTAACTCTTCTTGATTCCTATCATTTACATTTGATGAAACATTAGTATCTTTTGGAGACTCTTTGACAAAACTCATGTACGCAGAAACTGAGCTCTTCATTGACTTATCAAAAGAAAGAGGATTTACAAGTGGAATAGTGCGACCACGCTCACTAGCATCTATATACATGTTCTTTCCCCTGTAAGTGAAGTAAATTCTCCTTTCAGGAAACTTCATGTTGGCAGCCATGCGATCAAACCATGGTGCCCCTAGGATAACATCCTGATGTTGGAGAGGAGAGATGAAGAAATCTTCTTTGTCGACATAGCTTTGGACATGAAGCCTCAACTTCCCAATCAAGGGAGTAACGGAGGCTTGTTGTCCCTTGAAAGCTGCATCAGCGACTACTATATCTCCCATCTCAAAAGCTTGAATGCCCAACTTGGTGGCCAACTCTATTGATATGAAGTTAAGAGTAGAGCCAGGGTCAAACAAGATGAAGGCATCATGCTCTCTTACCTTTCCCCAAGCATAGGAGAGTGATGATCCTTTGCAATGAGCATCCTCTTTTGGAGCTTCGATGGTGGAAGCTCTAGGAGTCTCATTGCGAGTATTCTTCTTGGGGCAAGAACGATAGCCATGTCCTTGCTCTCCACACTTGAAACACTTATGGTCCTTGTGAAAAGCTTCAAGCTCTTCAGGAGAGAGTTTGTTTTTACCTTTGTAAACTCCCTTCTCCTTGGACCGATTGTTGTTGTTGTTGTTGTTGTTGGAAGTGCCTTGGGAATTATTTTGAGCATTGGATTTCCCCTTTGAATCATTTTTATCTTTGTTTTCCATGGGCTTGACATTACGTCTAGCCCCTTGATGGAAATTGATGCGTGAAGCAACCATGGTGTGGTGGATTACTTCGGTAATAGTACCGGGCCGTTGAGAGTTGATGTATTCGGCCATCTCTTCAGGTAATCCCGCACAGAATTGCTGTCTTTGCTCGGCAAAGTCTATCTTTTGAAAGACAGTAGCTTTGAGATGTAAATCCCAAAACTTGTCTACATACTTGTTGATAGACTCATGAGAGAGAAGCTTCAAGCCGCGTCATTCGGTAAGAACTTTATCTTTAGTATCGCTTGGTAGAAATTGCTTCATGATGGAAACTCGTAGAGTTTTCCATGTCTTTGGGGCTTCTCCATTGCCACGAAGGCTAGCCCACCATTGACGAGCTGATTTTTGGAAGTGCATAGCTACATGACGTAGCTTGGAGGACTCTGTGAAGCCCTCGTCCCCAAAGGCCGCGTCAAATTGCTGGATGAAGGCCAAGACTTTGTCGGTAGCACCAAAGGTGCCATCGTAGGTGAGAAAAGAGATACTCTTTCCTCCCTCCTTGAACTTCTTTAGCTTTTGTGACCTTTGCCATGCAGGAAATGATTTGCGATGTCCTCCCCTCTTGTATTCTCTAGGAGAATAGCCATAACTTTCATCGGAAGAGGAGGAAGGTGAAGAAGAAGGAGAAGAGGGTGACCTCATCCTAGCCCTTTTCTTCCTTTGTTTCCTCTCTTGCCTTTCAGAGTGATGAGGAGAAGGACTATGGGTTTCTCTTTTCCTCTTGGGAGGAGTAGGCGATCGTTTAGACCGCCTTCTTTGTGGAGCCACATCTTCAGAAGAACTTAGACTTTCATTGCTTTCTTTCTCTTTGGATTCCTCCTTTCGAATGGGAGAGAGTCTTCTTTTGGGGGTCTCTTCAAGAGGCCTCCTAAGCTCTCTCTCCTCTTGGAGAGGAAGGGAAATTCCATAGGCACGAAGTTGTTGAGTAACTTCGGCTTGCAAGGTAGGGTTGCCCATAGCTTGTTGCAACCTAGTCACAAGATAATTTACAAACATGGGAGCATCATCATTAGAACCTTCATGTGCAAAATCAAAGCTATCAATATTCATTCTACTCTCTTGATTATTGTCAACCATGTTAACAAAATTTTATGTATGTACTTAGTGTATGCTTTGGCAATTCAAAACCTTAGTTGCCACTCCTCTTAGCCTTTGAAAATTGGCTCTTAAGTATCTACACCCATGCCTCAAAGTGGTTAATTATAGAGAGTAGAGGAGTAGGTCTAACATAGCAGAGTTGCCAAGGGCTAGCTCCTTTCGGACTTCTTATGGCTCAATAATGGTAAAGCCATAGGCAAGTCTACAAAGACTCCATTATTAAGTCCAAAGCTCCTGAGGTGTGCATCATCCCCCACATAGTGGGCTTAACAAAACCGATATTAGATCCCAGTTCCACTAACCCTATTATAATTAACAACATCAACCATTTATAGGCTACTTAAGGACCTCTCTTCTTAAGCAAGAAAAGAGAAACCAAGTGCTCTGATACCAATGTAATGGAATTAGCCTATTCAACTTGAGAATAGCGGAAATTAATGAGAATACTTTCGAGAAATAACTTTGTGAGCATAGCGGGTAGACATAATTGAAGATAGCAACATAATCATAGCAATTAGTTAACTTGGCATGAACAATACTTTTGCAAGAGAGAGAATTTAGAGAACATGACAACAGTTGAGGACCGGATTTATGTGGAGCCGGTCCCCCCTCCAATAGGCATTTGTATTATGATTTCTCCCATTAAGAGAGACTTGTTACAATACATTCTTTGTGTTCCTTGTGACCTAGGTGATGCAATGAAGATGGAAAGCTTCATGCATCACAATCATAGCATAACATGAACTTGAAGAAAGCTTTAATTGTCCCAAGCCTCAGTCCCAAGACCTCAAACACCTTCGAAGGTGGAGAGAGCTAGCAGGGAATGAGGGTAGGGAAGAGGAAGAAGAAACATTTCATAGGAGAAAGAACTAGTTCCTCACTTATCATACTCTTGTTGCTAGCATACATAATAGCATAGTAATAAAGAAGAAGAAGATGACAAGCTCAAGCATTGAAGCATGGCTCTTGGTTGGATTTGCACTCCATAGCCAAGAGTGTTGGTGTAGGCTCTCAACCTCTACTTGCTTGGAGAGGGAGCTCTTGCACTTTGCATAGCACACAATGAGAGTGATTGTGAGTGTGTGTGGGTGAGTATACCCCTCAAGCAAGCCCCTAGCTAGCTTGGGTCGACCCCCCCTTGTAGCTCATGCTTGAAGCTCATTGGACCCTCCCAGGCCTAGCCAATCATGAGCAGGAGGCATTACAAGCAGTAGGGGTAGCCTTGAGACAAGTGTCCCCCTTTCCTTTTTGAGAGAGAGAGCTAGATAAATGCTAAAACAATTAGATAATTCATGTAATTTATCATTGGACCCCTTTGAAGCTTAGCCAATAGGCTTCAAGCAACACATGAAGGTAACATGGGTAGGGGCCTGACATGTGTCCTTGCTGCCTCTTCAAGTTGGGGCTTCCCTTGTGTGTGTGAGTGGGTGTTCTCTCTCTAGCTCCTAGGAAAAGGGCTCGCCCCCCCTCTTGTAGGAATGCTTTTGACTTTAGGTGATCAATCACCTTACTCACCAAGCATGACAAAGCACCTGAACTAGGGGGTGTTCCCACAAGCATCTCAGGCAAGCTTCTCAAGGCACCTCAAGTACCTTAATCATGCAGCAAGTCAAGCACTTCAAGCATGGAGCCAGTCAAGCACCTCAAGCATCTTAATCAAGCACCTCAAGCATGACAAACACCTCAAGCACGACAAGCACCTCAAGCAGGACAAGCACCTCGAGCTTGGGCCGGGTTCCCACCTCAAGCTCAACCCTAGATTACCTAAGGTCAAAGGACTTTTACACACATTTATTGGAGGTATTCAATGAAGCTAACCCTAAGGTCTTATGCTCCATTGTTTTGCCTTGCTCTTTGATAGACCATCTCCCTTTTGGGCCCCTTTACCATTGGCCCCGTGTTGAGATAGATCTATAAGCACATATCTATATCTTAACACTTGTTCCCGTTTATTCTCCCACATTAAGTGATCAATTTAATATGAGAAAATCATTTGGGTTGGTTAGATATTAGATTTTATGACAAAAACACACCAATGTATGCACACACACACACTAATGCAAGCATTAGTATGTGCTTGTAGTGCATGCACACACTATTGCTCACATTAGTGTGTGTGTGTGTGCATGCATTAGTGTGTTTTCACACACTAATTAGTGCACAAGCACACACTAATGCTTGCATTAGTGTGTTCAATTTTTTCACACACCAATGCTCACAATAGTGTTTGCTTGTGCGTGCATTAGTGTGCAGACACACTAATTTGTGCACAAGCACACACTAATGCAAGCATTAGTGTGTGTTAGAGAGGTATGCAAACACTAACGCTTGCATTAGTGTGTGCTTGGGCACAAATTAGTGTGTGGAAATACAGTAATGCATGCACACACTAATGCAAGCATTAGTGTGTGCTTGTAACGCATGCACACACTAATGCGGGCATTAGTGTGTGATTATGCACAAAATAGTGTGTGAAAACACATTAATTTGTGCACAATCACACACTAATGCAAGCATTAGTGTGTGTATAATGCATGCACACACTAATGCTCACATTAGGGTGTGCTTGTGCATGCATTAGTGTGTTTTGTGCTTGTGCATGCATTAGTGTGTAAAACACACTAATGCATGCACAAGCACACACTAATGCAAGCATTAGTGTGTGTTTGTAACGCATGCACGCACTAATGCGGACATTAGTGTGTGTATAATGCATGCACACACTAATGCAAGTATTAGTGTGTGCTTGTAACGCATGCACACACTAATGCGTGCATTAGTGTGTGATTTTGCACAAAATAGTGTGTGAAAACACATTAATTTGTGCACAATCACACACTAATGCAAGCATTGTGTGTGTATAATGCATGCACACACTAATGCAAGCATTAGTGTGTGCTTGTAACACATGCATGCACTAATGCGGGAATTAGTGTGTGTATAATGCATGCACACACTAATGCTTGCATTAGTGTGTGATTGTGCACAAAATAGTGTGTGAAAACACATTAATTTGTGCACAATCACACACTAATGCAAGCATTACTGTGTGTGTATAATGCATGCACACACTAATGCTCACATTAGGGTGTGCTTGTGCATGCATTAGTGTGTAAACACACTAATGCGTGCACAAGCACACACTAATGCAAGCATTAGTGTGTGCTTGTAACGCATGCACGTACTAATGCGGACATTAGTGTGTGATTGTGCACAAAATAGTGTGTGAAAACACACTAATTTGTGCACAATCACACACTAATGCAAGCATTAGTGTGTGTACAATGCATGCACACACTAATGCTTGCATTAGTGTGTGATTGTGTGTGTGCGTGTGTGTACATGTGTGTGCATGTGTGTGTGTGCATGTGTGTGTGTGTGTATGTGTTTGTGTGTGTGTGTGTGTGTGTGTGTGTGTGTGTGTAGAAGAACGAGAAGAAAGAGAGAGAGTTCGAGCACTTACAGTCGTGACCTCGATCGCTTGGATATGGTGGGGATGGAGATGAAGAGAGTAATAGAGCTTGGAGATGGAGAGGGAGAAGGAGAGAGAGCTTGGAGATGGAGAGGGAAACAGGCCCGCGCAGAGAAGGAGCTCTCTTTTGAATTTTTGGCATTCAATTTGGCGGGGGGCACATAGGTGCCCCCTTTATATAAAAAACTTTGCTGTAAATTTTACCACGTGTATTACCGCGTCTTTTTCCGCGCGTATTATCGCGAATATTACCGCGAAAAGTTGTGATGAGCCATTAAGGTTACGCCGACTAGATGACCTCTTGTACCCACCTATTTACCTTACATTCCCCTCTATCCTTAATCCTTAATGAGTTTCAGTCATGTCAGTACCAACATTCTTGATTCTTCTTTTCCTTATTTTATTTTTTCTTATTTAGTGTGTGGTCGTGTGTGCAGGTCGATTGGGATGACGTGGGTTCGCCGGTTGGCGCGGAACGAACTCGATGGTTGAGCGAGCGACTACCATGTCCATGTACACGATGTAAGCGTGTGATTGCACGGCTTCGGCGTATATGCTTGGCTCATGTGGATGATTATGAACTATGGGACGATCCGAGAAAACGCGCTCGAATGGAAACTAGCGATCCGAGGGTTTTGGCATCCATTGATGTCGCTCCCCATTGGAGTGTGATCGGGGGCGGATGCGGGAGGAGGACGGAAGAGCAATTGCGCCAGGAAGCAGTCATGGGAGGGGGATCACACCCCGCCGTCCGATGTGGGTGGGTCCACACGAGCGCATGCACATCCTACATCCACCACATATGGGGTACCTCATGGAGTACTTGTCCAGTGGTTGTTGTGAACTACAACATTCCACCATGGGAGTCAACCAAGAAGGGGAACATTTTGATCTCTCTTCTAGTCCCAGGAAAACACAAGGTGAAGAACATGGATGTATATTTAGCACCTTTGATTGAAGAGCTTCAAGAGCTATGGAACGACATAGATGTTTTTGATGTATCAAGACCACTTCGTGATCGGCGCACAATGATCAAGTGCATTCTCATGTGGACCATTCATGATTACCCCGAGCTTGGAGAGATTTCTGGTAAGCTTATACTTTGTGACACTCTTTAATGTCTTTGCATTGGTCACTTATATGCGGTTATGTCTTTTGTTTTTGTAGGACTATCGACATTTGGACATAGTGCATGCCCAACTTGTGGACCGTCACTCGTGACAGAGAGACCCGCTCTACTTGGTAAGGTGATCTACCCCAATAACCATCGCTTCTTGCCGCCCACACATCGATCTTATGCTCCACCATGCAATGGGATGGAGCCACTCCATTGGACCATGGCCGATTGGGCAAGACATTGGAACGAGCATCACAACACATTGCCTCCTCCCAATGATCCACCTAGGGGTATGTCTAGGTACTCTATTTTCTTATCACTACCCTATTGGGCTTCATTGAAAATCCAACACCTATTGGATCCAATGCATGTGTTCAAAAATGTTGGGCAAGCTATATGGGATCACATAGTAGGCAAGAAAGATTCATTGGGGGCTAGAGAGGACATGAGGGTCATAAGGAGGCTTCCTCCTTCGGCCACACCTCGCATGGGGCCTCGGGGGAAGATGTTTCTTCCAAAGGCACCTTGGATTCTATCAAGGGTGGATCAAGAGCGGATGAAACAAGTCATTGCATCCATCCGTACTCCAACATGTTATATGCGTTCGCTCAAGGGTTCCTTCACTAAAACTAAGAAAGGAGGATCCTCACAACTGTATGGGCTTAAATCCCATGATTGACACAAGATTCTGCAGGTAATGTGTGTGTGTGTATGTGTATGTATATGTGTGTGTATGTGGTTTAGGGTTCTGGATACTAATAAGTCTTTTTGTTTGTGAAATAGTTTGTGCTTCCAATTAGCATTAGTGGATTTGCGGACACGAAGGTAAAGGCTGCAATATTCAAGGTGGGAGAAGTTGTCAGGTATAGCACATTTGATCCTCCCTCCTAAACTTTACTATGAAGATTATGAAGGGTTTTTTGGTTACAGGTTTGTGAGTTCCAAAGAAATCGAAGTTTCAGCCATTCCAACAGCTCGACTTCTAGTGATTGAAGCAACTTGTGCTATTGAGGATGCATTTCCACGTTCTATCCTTGTTAGCCAAGTTCACCTATTGCTCCATCTTGTTGAGGAGATAGCCATTTGTGGTGTGGTTCACTCCAGGTGGATGTTATTTCTTGAGAGGTTCCTAAAGACCTTGAAAGACTTTGTAAGGCTACGATCACAACCAGAGGTATTCATCAATCTTAAGCCTTAAAACTTATTAGGATTGGATTGTATTCACAACGCTTTTTATTGGTTACTTTAATCACTAATGGTTTCATGTGTTCAGGCAAGCATGGCAGAGGGTTGGATTGTACAAGAGGCTTTTGTGTATGTCTCTCAATATCTTTTCACAATAGACCCATCATTGCCTCGTTTAAAGACGGAGGAAGAGGATCCAAAAAAACACGCAAACATTCCAAGTGGGAAAGGTTCTCTCTTGATTTTGGATAGGGAATTCCAAGCCATAGTCAACAACCATTGTCTACTCAATGCTCCCATCATGGGCAAATGGGTGGATATGTATGTGGAGGTGCGTACAATGAGAGAAAGGGAGAGGGAAGCATGGAAGAGATTGCATGGCGGTAGGCGAGCACCTCCCTTTCCTAAAGAGCTTGCCAAATACCCTGATCTAATTCCAGTTGGGTGGATACACAATGCCATGACCAAGGCCAAGGCACAAGGAGAACAAATAAGCCCTAAAGAATGGGAGTACGTGCGAGGATGTCTACCAAGGGTAATATACTCAATGTGTTTAGTGTGTGTGTGCGAGTGTGTGTGTGTGTGGGTGTGTGTGTGTGTATGTGTGTCATCTCTCTCTCTCTCTCTCTCTCTCTCATCTATCCTGATTGGTTTTTGCAGGCCTTCACATTCAACT
Source organism: Adiantum capillus-veneris (assembly GCF_014529385.1). NCBI lineage: Eukaryota > Viridiplantae > Streptophyta > Polypodiopsida > Polypodiales > Pteridaceae > Adiantum > Adiantum capillus-veneris. Next base: position 55,059,656 of record NC_140946.1, on the reverse strand, counting down.
CTATGTGGTCCGAAGGACGTCATTTTCGAACCCGCAAGATAGATGAGCGTCGAACCACTCACGATAGTGGAGTTATGGGCAACTTTGACACGACAACACAAGAGGTGAGGGAATGTGGAACAATAGAGAGGATAATCAAAGTGGATTTCAGAACATTTCACAAATATCTCTTTGACTGCCGATGGTTTGCAGGTGAGGTTAAGAGACATGAGAATGGGCTCTATATGGTAGACTCTGGGCAATTTCATCGCGGGAAGACCGACAACTTGGTGCAACCAAGTAGTTGTGAGCAGGTAAAGTCCATGTGCAACTCACTAAAACATTATATGATACATATAAAACTACATTCATGTTGTTGTTTGCTCTGTGACCTACAGCTGTTTTATGTGCCTTGTATGTATCGAAGACGACTTTGGTATGTTATTCCAGTCACACCACAGAGCAGATCTATCTTTGCAGATACGAACATAGAGACTTTGGCAGATCCCACCATACCATCTCAAGAAGAAGCCAATGACGATGATGCAGTTGAGGTCGAGGAGAACCAACCATTCCCAATAACCAACCATAGTGAGGAGGAGGACGAGGATGGAGAGGATGATGATGATGATTCAATAGGAGAGGCTGTAGAGGATGAATCAATAGATTTATTTGTTGATTTAGCTACCATGGGGTTGGACATGGATGTAAGCACTTGTAGAGATCTCTTGGAGGATGAAAATTAATAAATATCTTTTGGATTTTGTTTTCTTTCTCTACTTATGTTGTACAAAAGGGCTATTTGTTTATGAACGCAAGACAATACAATTTTGATCATCGTTCGCTTGTCATTTCCATATGAATGCATAGTTGACACAAGATTTTGAGGTGGAAACAAAATATTTTTTGATATAGAATCTCATGTAGTACAAATGAGTAGAGTAGGAGAATCATACCAATAGATGAGGCAAGCAAAGAGAAGAGAGGTACTAAAAATCCCAATGAGAATGGGATTTCTTACACTCCATGCAAAAAGGGGGTACCAATTTATGAAAAGTAACAAAATAGTATAGGATATATAAAAAGGGAAAAGTGGGAGAGGAATGGGGGCGGCCGGCCACGTGGATTCTTTTTTTATTGCAGTAATCTGCGCGGCTATCTGTGTGGTAATACGTGCGGTAATACTAGCGAAAAAATCGAAAAACGCGCAGGCGGGGCTGCAACATACAATCTCTCTCTTTCTTGAACCTCTCTCTCTCCTCTTATGCGGTAATGTTGTGCGGTAATAGCAGAATTCTCCCATAGTGACTGGCAGCATAGGGATCGTCCGCTGTCCAGAGACTCCAGACGGGTAAGAGGGTTTCTCTCTCTCTCTCTCTCTCTCTCTCTCTCTCTCTCTCTCTCGATGGGCTTGAATCTTGGTGGGCTGCATGCGCAACTGTCTGCACACGTATGGCCCCAAATCACCTCATTTCAAAAATTCCCAAAACATCCCCAATATTTTGTCACAAATTCCCAAAATGCCCTTCAATTTTTCCAAAATTCCCAAAATACCCATGGTCTTGCAATTAAATGTCTTGACATACAAAAAAGTTTCTAGCTTTTCATAAGAAGACTTGATTGTCTATTAATACTAGAATTTGACTGTTAAGTAGGTTCTCGAGATGAATTGATTCATCATTTTTAGACATAATATTTTCCCTTTTTTGCATGCTAAGCACTCAAAACCGGATCTTAATTGTCAATCAAAAGGAAGAGAGAGAGAGAGAGAGAGAGAGAGAGAGAGAGAGAGAGAGAGGGAGGTGCCGCCTATTGGCCATGTGGCCTTTGCAAGTTCATTCGGCCAATGTGGTCTGAGCGAAACTATACAATCATAGTGCCCACATGCTGCAGAACCACCTTCAATGGGTTGAGTGCTGAGTTTAATGTGTGTGTGTGTGTGTGAGAGAGAGAGAGAGAGAGAGAGAGAGAGAGATACTTGGACTCTAGTCTCCAGCTCTGCCAGTGTTCGGGAAAAATCATTTTTCCATACATACAAAATTTATTTCCTTGAATTTTCCTTGGGGAAATTTTAAAAAATTAGGTTTATTTTTTGGGGTTTCACAATATTTTTCTCTTTTTCAGGTTGTCGTCTTCTCGTCTTTCTTCTCTGCGTATGGTCATGATGACGGACTTGCCATCCTCTGCAAGCGGCCGATCGCAACATCAACAAGCCAGACAGAGTTCGCGTAGACCCCCAAGGGCTTGCATAGCCCGTACACCCTCTCGATTGGCTCCTGCTGCCCCTTCTGTGAAACACACCCCCTCCATTCCCCCCCTTCCCCTGGCCAGAAGGACTGTTGGCTCCTGCACAGCATGTGAGAGCTCGCATCCATCATCGACTTCTTCAACGTAAGCACTAGTCACAGAGTGTGTGTGTGTGTGTGTGTGTGAGAGAGAGAGAGAGAGAGAGAGAGAGAGACTCTTTTTACATCAGCAAGGTTTCTCGCGGTCGGCAAGCCTGCGCGTTTGGTCCTCAGCGATGGCAGCCATGGAGTCTGTGCAATGTTTTGGGAGGGAAAAGACAGCAGTAGCCGTTTGTCATTGCAAGTGAGGAAGAGGCCTGATCAAAATCAATGGATGTCCCATCGAACTTGTCCATCCTGAGATTTTGCACTATAAGGTGTTTGAGCCTGTGTTAGTGCTAGGCCGCAACCGTTTTGCAAGTGTGGATATGCGAATTAGGGTGCGTGGAGGAGGGCATACCTCACAGATCTATGCTATCTACCAAGCCATAGCCAAAGCTATGGTTGCCTTCTATCAAAAGTTTGTGGATGAGCAGTCGAAGAAGGAGATCCATGATATCCTTGTCATGTATGACAGAACTTTACTTGTTGCTGATCCTCGCCGTTGTGAGCCCAAGAATTTTGGAGGTGCACGTGCTCGCTTCCAGAAGTCTTACGGATAGGTCTACATAGAGAGTACAGGAGCCTTTTTCCTTCTTTGTTCTTTCGTATCAGAATGGAGATTGCGGAGGCTTTCTGCTGAATTGGAGATTTTCTATTTTGGTGGCAGCATGCCGATGTCATTTTGAGTGAGGCTGTAAGAACTCCGTGTATGTTATGATTTATGCAAAGCTAGATTTTGAGTGCATACTTCTTCTCTGTTTACAACAGCAGGACATGGATGTTTTCATGGAACTCAACATGTAAAGCATCTTTGAAGAATTTGGGAGCTCTTTATACCTCAAAAAGAGAGAGAGAGAGAGAGAGAGAGAGAGAGAGAGAGAGAGAGAGAGAGAGAGAGAGAGAGAGAGAGAGAGAGAGAGGATCATTGCCGTCGATGCCCACGCTCTACTAAGCAGGAAGAGCTTGCAGAAGGAAAATCAATGGAGGCGCTGCAGCAATGGGTTTCGGCAATGAATGTGAATGGGCAGCTTGCGCCCTGCGTGAGAGGCGCGTCTAGAAAGCCCCCTGCTTTGTCTCATCTGCTTGTGTGCATGAGGGGCACTCTGCTTTTTGGCAGCAATGTAGGTCTGAGGGCCAAGGTGCTGGAGCAAGCGGGCGTTGTGGGCGATGGCAAGGGAGCAAGCCGTGCTTGCGTTGTGGCCATGGCTAAGTCTGCAACACTGTTATGCGAGCACCCTTGCTGAAGTTGGGGAAAGCGATGAAAATCTTGACTCCATCTTTGCAGACCTTGAAAAGGTTGGCCCATTTGCAAAGGATGAGCAATTCTGGAAGTTCTTTACTAGTCCTGTTGTCAAGGATGATGATAAGAAGGCTGTCGTAAAGACCCTTAGCAAGGAGGTGAACTTGACGGCGTCCACTACGAATCTCCTTTATCTGCTCGTCACCAAGAAGCGCACCCTCAGTCTCAAAGACCTCCTCAAAGAGTTTGAGGTCATCTACAACAAGCTCACAGATACGGAAGTCGCTCTAGTTACATCTGCTATCGAGATGGACAAGTCCCAACTCTCTCTCATTGGCAAGAAGGTGCAGAGTATGTCAGGATCCAAGAATGTCAAGCTCAAAAACATCATAGACCCATCCATAATTGCTGGGTTTATTGTCAGGTTTGGTGAGGATGGATCTCGCCTTATTGACATGAGTGTCAAAGGCCAACTTGAAAAGATTGCATCACAGATCGAATCAACAAATAAGGTTGCTGCTTTTTGATTTGCAATCCAATTGTTTGTCAAATTATCTTTGTTAGTTTTCACTTTTGTACAACTTGAAGGAGAATTTTTTGAAAGAGAGAGAGAGAGAGAGAGAGAGAGAGAGAGAGCATGAACGGGAGAGGCATTGAGGACGACGTACTCAACCCTAAAGAACAAGCAGTTTGAATAAATCCCTCTCTCTCTCTCTCTCTCTCTCTCTCTCTCTCTCTATCGCTTCAGGCACACACACTTCAAGCGTGCACACACACACACACACACACACTTTTTGTGCTCTCTTGCGCTGTGTTTGCAAGGGAGGCTTGAAGCTAAGTCCCAGAGACTGGAACACTGTTACATGGTAAAATGCTAACATACTTTGACTTAATATTGATACTGCAGGTCTTTCGATCAGTGCTGAACATTAAGGTTGAATTTTCCCTCAATGAATTGGGGAGCGCTCTTCTGACACCTAACACATTGCTTGATACCATCCACATCACTTTTGGATTTTGCCACATTTGCACGGAAGGTAACAAGCATTTGACCTCCTTTCTAATAGAACTTTCTACTAGAAACTTGTATGAGCATTGTGTGTGTTTTGAAGGCTGGACGAGTTAACTAGGCTCAAGCAACATTTTAAACAGAGCATACATTCAGAAACTGATCAGGAGCATGTTGGCATGGTAGTAGCAAGAAAGGTAATGGCTGGCTGACGGAGCTTTTAGACTGCAGCTAAGTCTTTTCACCATGTTTGTCTTAATTCTATTTACATAATGATTGTTATAGCTATTGTCTTGTCAGAGTAAAGAAGCAAAATTTCTGGCCCTAAACCAGAACTGGCAACAACTGGGCCAAGGGTCACTACACCGAAGGCGCGGAGCCCATTGATTCTGTCCTTGACGTTGTCCGCAAAGAGGCTGAACACTGCGACTGCCTTCAAGGTGAGTGCCTTTAAGATCTCATTCTATCGTTCTTTATTCTATTTTATTTTGTGAAATGTTGTTTCATCATGCCTTCTTTGCCATTTCTCCGATGTTACAGTTCCATTTATGTCTGGTATAATGATTTTGTTGTCAGTTTTGTTTATATTTGACAATGTAGCTAGCTTGTGTAATCGTCTTGTTTGAAAACAATGTTCAGATCTATCTCCAGTGAAGGTTTGAAAACAATGTTCAGATATGTCCTCAGTGAAGGTTGTCAGATTTCTTTAAGTGAAATTTTCACCACTGCTGTTCTAACTTCTCTAACTTCCTAGTATCCCCCCTCACTTGGTAGACATTGGCTTTAGGTCTACGCTCACCACTTCCAGCCACTGCTGGATTCCAAATTTGTTTCAAGTTAGCAAGGCTTTGCCACAAACTCTTTCTTCAATTAATGTTGTTCTATAAACTATATACTCTTTCTATGCTTGAGATGTTTGTCTATATACTATGATGCAAGATTTTGTAGTGGCAATGTCTTCAGCATTGTGTCATTAATCCTACCAAACTGGTTGATGGTGTCTTGTATACCTGGAACGACGGTTTTTTAGACTTCCTCTTTTCAGACTTCTTCCGCAAGGAGGATGATGATGATGCGAGGAGGCTTTTGTGCTAACGCTCACTGTGGGAGGCCAGCACCTTGCAAGTGAAGCGATTGCTAAACGCAGGGTGAGTTCTCAATTCACTTTAGTCTTGATTTATTTTCGCCTGCTCAATACCCTTAGGCTTTAGCTATGGCATCCGAGTCTTGACCTGTTGATCAGTGACGCTTAGTCTTGATGTCTCGACCTGCTGGAGCTGGCGTTCGAGTCCCAACTTCTTCCACTGTAGCCGCCAACGTTGTTGACTCCCTGAGCCTCTTGTTGCCTGTCCGATGCACTAAATCCGCTTTTAGATCATAGTTTGAAGCATTTATCGGTAGTTACACTAAATCTTGTCACATTTTGTCAAATTTTTTCAAGGCAAGCTCGAAATCTAGCCTAGAGTTTGCAAGTTAGTGATACTAACAATTTTGGGTGGTAGTGTTGTATTAACTCAATAAAGAATGTACTTAATCTCAAACTGGATGTGTAACATCATAGCGTTAAAGATTTTAAGATCATTAGTTTCTCTTACATGTAGATACAAATTCTATAGTCTCAATTTCTCACATGGTCATATGGCTTGACTGGGTGTGTTATCTTGAGCTATAGTTTCTTGCCAAGACACGTGTAATATATCTTGGGTCTATGTGTCACACATACACAATGTTTTGATTTTGTATATAATTACAAATATAGACACATCTAGCATACCTTTGGTCTATGTGGCACACATACACAATGTATTTATTTTGTATATAATTATAAATATAGTTTCAATATGTCACATGGTCATATGGCTTGACAGGGTGTGTCATCTTGAGCTATCGATTTTTACCTTCAGTTCTTCTAGCTATCCATATGGCTTGACTGAGTCTCTTGAGCTATCCATTCTTACCAAATGTGTAGTTGTGCCTCTCTTTACGATAAAAAGCGTCAAAGATTTTAAGATTGTTAGTTTCTTTTACATGTAGTTACAAATTTTATAGTCTCAATTTTCCACATGGTCATATGGCTTGTCCGGGTGTGTTATCTTGAGCTATAGTTTCTTGCCAAGATACGTCTAGCATACCTTGGGTCTATGAGTCATACTATCACTTTTAAGTTAGATTATTTTGAATCTATTGAAAATGTGTTTGATTTTAACGTGTAATATAATCCTTAAATCCCTAGTGGGAGCCCAAGATGAGGTGGACAGTTTTTTTGGAAAAAGAAATTATGTGATGAAAATTCCATGTGGGAGCCCAATAAAAGAGTTATTGATTTTTTTTGAGAAAGAGGTCTCCGTACAAAGGAGACTTTGGCGAATTTTTTAAGATTTATATTTTATGTACAAATTCAAAATTAGATACAGATGGTGCTTTTTTAAAAGTTGCATTTTGCTTAAGCATAGACGTGCATTCGTATCACATATAATTGTTTTTGTTTAAAAATATTAATCATTTAATGGGTTGTTTTGTAATGTGTTTTGATTTGATGAGTGAAGTTTTTCATGGTTGTTTAAGAGTATGCATTATTTGTTATTTAGAGAACAATCCGATTCATATGTGTGCCTTAAATCCCATGTGGGAAGTCTACTAAATAGGTGGCTAGTATCATATGTTTTGAGATTGAGATTTGTATTAGTTTACAAGGCAAATGCTATTTGTTTTTTGACAAATTACATTGAAACGATTGGTTTATTTTAATTTAGTATTCATTATATTTGTTGCTTTTCATGGTTTGTTCTCTTAACATCTATTGCAAATGAAAACACATTACAATATACACTTCTGTTCATTTGCAGTTCAACATATATTTTTGCAAAAGCATGTGTTTTTAAAATTGTTATGCTACCAGTATACATAAAATATTGGGTCATTACATTTTATACAAAATCCCTATGAAGGGGGATGGCTCATTGTGAGAACGTCCGTATTTTGTTCGTATGTAGGGGGGTAGGTTAACAAGTAAGATATCGTACATAGGGTGGTTTTTTAAATTTTGATGCACGCAGGTGACATCCTCCCATTAGAAATAGTGAATTCCCCAGCGGTTAGACTGACGTCGTCTAATCAGACCTCTCATCGTGTCTAAACGGCGTATCTATCAGATTGTGTAGAAAAAAACAATAAGACTTTGTGTAAGTATAAACATATAACTACAAAACAATCTATTTTCATAGCTTATCATTAAAATACAACAAATGTAAAAGAGTTAAGTGAAATACTAACCATATCTCCGTGAGAACTCACAATGTCCATCAGGACGTTTAAGCCCTTTCTGCTTGCATATTCACGTTCATACGGTGTGGAGTCACGTCCTGTCATCGACCACTGTTTAAAACATAATTATGTTAGAAATTAGAAGTACAAATATATGTAACTACCAAACCTAAAGAGCAATGAAAAAACACTTACAAAATCGGCCTCAAATGATGCCCACCCGCCGCTTCCCAAGTGGTGCGAACTCCTTGCCTCTACTCGTGCTTTGGCTGCCTCCTTTTGCTGCTTCCACTTGTCAGGATTCTTGCACGTTGCTCGCTTTGCATTCTCCCAATCTTCTTTGGCCAACCAATTTGGTTTGCTCCACCCATGCTTTATTGATTTTTGTACTTCAGAACGTTTGTGCTTGCAGTATTTGTGCATTCAAACCTTCATCAGGTCTTCATTGAAGCGCTCATCTCGACTTGACACGGGAAACTCGTCATGTAGCATGCTGATGACTATGTCATTTAATTCATTTGGCATTTAAGTCTAGGTGTTTAGCATGTAGTGTCAAAACACCTAAGAGCAAATACTGCACACGTGTTAGATCACCTTCTTACCTTTGTCATCCAAGATGATGCCGTCATTGATGTCGACCAAGTACGGCAAGCCCTTTTGCCTGTGACACGTGAACCTGGGTGTCTCGGAAGGGGGCTTTAGCGACATCTCAATGGGGGTACAAACGTCAGGTTTCTCTACTAGAGTATGGTCTCCGAAGCGAGGAGTGTCGATTGGGGTGACTCCCCGATGAGTAGCTAGTGGTGTGTAGCCAAGAACAGCTGATAGCCACGCAAAACTTGGCGTAGATGGCGATGTCGTGGTTGGTGTGGAGGCGGGCAAAGAAGGGGAAGGTTAGGAGCCTCGTCGAACACGAGGTAGTGTCGAGGCATTAGTGGGGGCATCCCCACAGCAACTGCCACCACCATCACTAGAGAGTCGGTGCCTAGACAAGTGTGAAGATCGTCTCGTCAACACCGAAGCTTTAGAGCATGTTGAATGCTCCAAAACAGAGGGAGACTTTGAAGGAGTAGAACTCGTATCATAGAGAGAGTCTCTTCATTCCTGGGGACAAACCATCATCATCACACATGTCCTTTTGCTCTAACCATGCTTGTGCAGACATCCTTGGTGATTCTCTTCCTAAAAAACCATCGCGTAACTCATGATTCTCTGAAGGATAGCTCGATGACCTTCGTAGATTTGCTTCTTCAGTGAGGGCGCCCGATGTGCATTAATAAGTCTAGGTCCACGTGTGACAGATGCTCTGTATCCGCTTGTTTGAAGTCCTGTATGTCTACACATGACAATAGATAAGCTTGAGAAAAACCAAGATTTATAGTATTTGAGTTTGAGTGTAAATGAACTGAGCATTTTGTTAGTCGAGGATAGTCATGCATGGTCCACATTGGAATACCTCTGATCAAAGAATTCCGTCGACCTGTGTGTCGGCTCATATCCACCACTTCTATGCCAATCCACAATTGTTGTAGCTCTTCCAATAGTGGACAAAGATATACATCCATATTCTTCACTTTATACCGCCCCGACACAATCAAGCTTAGAAACAGGTGTCCCTTCTTTGTAGTCAACCACGGGGGAATGGTGTAGTTGACGATAACAACGGTCCATACACTGTAAGATGTTGATATATGACCAAATGGATTTATGCCATCCATAGCCAGACCAATGCGCAAACTTCGAGCTTACTGGAAAAATCCGGCCATGTAGCGTCTATATATTTTCAGGTTGCGCAATCTACACGAATCCATAGTACACCATCCGAAGATCTGTTCTCCTCATGCCATGATGCTAGGGTGGCCATGGACTTACATTGATACGAGGAAGCAGTGAAAAATGTCACAAAAACTTTTGTGGAATTTTTGTCCGTGGAGATCTACTCGATATCTCTCGGAATCACATTTCGGACACTTCTCCATGTCTATGTATTCTCTTGTAAAAAGAATGTAGTCGTTAGGACAAGCGTGAATTGAATTGTAATCCATCCCCAAGCTTTGCAAGATCTTTCTTACTTCCTCTCTGGAACTTGGCATCACATTATTAGCTGGCAGTATGTGCTCTTTGAGCAATCTACAGAGCAAAAAAAATGTGGTACACTTGTGTGAGTAATCTATCATATTATTATACATCTAGAGTTTTTAATTGAAGTAAACACATTGTAATAGATCACCTGAAAAGTGCTGTGATGCTAGTGTCACTCCATTCAAACTTTGCCCGCATATTGAGAAGAACTAGGAGCGCCTTCAATCTAAACACACGTGCTCCATCATACAATGGCGTATCAGCTTCACTTTTCATATCATCATAGATAAGCCTTTCTGAATCCATGATCGTCTCGATTATTTCATTGATCTCGGGTTCAAATATTGTCTCGTTGGGAATGTGGTCTGCATGATCATCCTCTGAGATGTCAGAGGCTACATCTTGTGGCCTCACGTATGCTGCTTGACCAAAACGCTTGCGAATACGTCTATTGGGTTGCAAGATTGCTGCCTGTTGGCCAACGTCAGAGTCCACCGTGTTATAATTGGCAACAACATCTTTTAAATAGATGACTCAAACTCGCCAAATTTGCGAACGTGTTGCAAAGAAACACGTTTTGTCCGTCGTACAATATGCTTGCATTGATTACAAGGACATAAGATCCTTGTTGATAGATAGGTATTTTAGTTGGACAGCCCCACATCCTCGTCACTACTCATAATGAATGTAAAACCCTTATAACCTGGACATAAATTTAATCTTCTATTGGCATCCTCCGTCTTTTATCTCTCTCCCTCTTTGTTCACATTGTAAACTACCTCACATTCTCTAGTCATGTCCGATCCCCGCACACCTCAATCTAGAGGTGCATGGAGATCAGAACCACAGTTATAATCTCGTCTTTATTGGTCAATGCTTATATTTGTGGGTACAAGAAATCTACACACCCACGCCTACATGACAATGCATGTAGTGGACAATTCACAGCATCTTAACATCTCTTCATAGCAGATCCTTGTTCAAGGGATTACTTAGCACATTACATGTTGGCCTCCAATATGAGTATCATGCCGTTACGTGTTCAAAATCAAACGGGTGTGTAGGTGGGATATCCTCACTGGCCATGGTAACCACACACTGATGCAAAGAGAGAGAAAAAATGTCAACTTGTACCTTGTGAAATTGAAGTCTGTGTTTTGTATGCTCTGCGATTTACGTCGCATGTGTTCCTCGCCTTGCGGAAATTGGAGCGTTTCATGTATCGTTCGTATCTTAAGAACACCTTTGTTGATTCTTCACAAAAACTCGTCATTTTTGTGAAGGCTTTTGTTCACTTTGAAGCTACCTCCTCGAGAAAAAAACATTTTTGGAGGGAAACTTTCTTTCCTCCAAGAAGTGAAAAGGAAGGGCTCCAAGAAGTGAAAAGGAAGGGTGAAACTACTTCCTTGCAGTTTGAAGCTTTTCCTTTCCTTCTAGTTTTCCTTTCAACACAAGTATGTGGAACATGGGAGAGAAGCAGTGCCTCACATGCACATGCAACCCGCTTTTTCCCTTCTCCAGAAATACCTCAGATACCAGTGAAAGGGCGGTGGTAATACGTGTGCTTAGTGGCCACCCAAATGTGCTATCTTATAGCCTCCCCCTAGCGTACACACGGTCTGGACGTACCGACGGCCTTGCCCATAGGACCCATATCCTTACAGGTGGAGTGAGAGAGAATATCTTATGCGCACCTAAGATGGGATGGGGAGAAGCATTTTTTTCTTTTTTTGAATTTTGAAACCTTAATAGGTGTAAGAGGGGATTCTCACAGATCCAATCCATTGAAGCCGATTTTCCGTCTGAAGCCCAGAATTTGACTGCCAAGTTTGTACGACCGTTAAAGAACATTCGCCAAATCTCTGATCAACCATTGGTGCTTCTCGAACCCAAATTTTTATTTTCTATTTCTCAAAGCTTAAAAATGCAAAAAATTAACTCAAAAATTAGCCATAAATCCTAAAAATCATTCGAAAACCCAAACAATTGTCATAACAATCCAAACAAATGTCAAAAAATTCTATAAATCTTATCAAATAATGAGAAATCACATTTAAACACTTTTGACACGCTCAAACATACCATAAATAGCATTTTTTACCAAAAATACAAATTACGACAAAATCAACAAACAGATCGCTGAAATGGCAACTCGTATAAAACTCAACAAATGAGGGCACCAAAGCGCTCAAAATGTTGTTGTAAATATGCATACAAAACATCTGGTCAATATTGCACGAGATCAAATTTTTACGGATTAATTGAAAATTACTACAAAAAGTAGAAAAACATTACCAAACAATTACAAAAATCATCCGAAAAATACCAAAAAATTGTCTTAAACTTCTCCACACGTAGGGCGGTTGCTATTCGTCTACACGCATTGCGCGCAGGAAAACGTACATGTCTTCTTTTTGCTACACAACGAGGATGTTGATGTCTACGGAACCTTGGAGAGAAGCAGCGTGTCGCATGTACATGCTACCCGCTTTTTCCCTTCTCCAAATATAGCTCGGATACCAGTGAAAGGACGGTGGTAATGCATGTGCTAGTCTCCACCCAACCGTGCTATCTTATAGCCTCCCCTTAGCGTACACACTGTCTGGCTGTGCCGGTGACCTTGCCCATAGGACCCATGTCCTTAGAGGTGGAGTGAGAGAGAATATCTTATGTGCACCTAACATAGGATGGGGAGGAGCATTTTTAAAAATTTTTTAAGCCTTAATAGGTGTAAGAGGAGATTCTTACATATCAAATCCATTGAAGCCGATTTTCCATCCGAAGCCCAGAATTTGACTGTCAAGTTTGCACGACCGTTAAAGAACATTCGCCAAATCTTGTGATCAACCGTTGGTGCTTGTCAAACCCAAATTTCTGTTTTCTATTTTTCAAAGCTCGAAAATGCAAACATTAACTCAAAAATTAGCCATAAATGCTAAAAATCTTTCAAAAACCCAAACAATTACCAGTACAATCCAAACAAATGTCAAAAAATTCTATACATCTTATCCAATTATGAGATTTCACATTTAAACACTTTTGACATGCTCAAACATAACATAAATAGCATATTTTTTACCAAAAATGCCAATTACAACAAAATCAACAACCCGATCCCTGAACAGGCAAATCGTATAAAACTCAACAAATGAGGGCACAAAAGTGCTCAAAATGATGTTGTAAATATGCATACAAAACAGTTTGCCAAGATCGCACAATATCAAATTTTAGCGAAATTAATTGAAAATTACTACAAATAATAGAAAAACATTGTAAAAAAATTACAAAAATCATTCGAAGAATACCAAAAAATTGTCATAAAATTCTCCACATAGGGCGTGGATGGGAGGGTCATTGCCTGTCTACGAATGTTGCACGCAGGAAAATGTACCTGTCTTCTTTTTGCTACATAGCGGGGACGTCGCTGTTTGCGGAACGTGGGAGAGAAGCAGCGCGTCGCATGCACATGCAACCCGCTTTTTCCTTTCTCAATAAATAGCTCGCATATCGGCAGTGGTAATTTGTGTGCTAGTCCCACCCAGGCGTGCGATCTTATAGCCTCTCCCTAGCGTACACACTATCCGGCCGTGCCGGTGGCCTTGCCCATAGGACCCATGTCCTTAGAGGTGGAGTGAGAGAGAATATCTTATGTGCACCTAGCATGGGATGGGGAGGAGCATTTTTTTTGACTTTTTAAACCGTAATAGGTGTAAGAGGGGATTCTCAAAGATCCAATCCATTGAAGCCGATTTTCTGTTCGAAGCCCATAACTTGGCCGCTAAGTTTGCACAACCGTTAAAGAACATTCGCCAAATCTCGTGATGAACCGTTGGTGCTTGTCGAACCCAAATTTTTATTTTCTTTATTTCAAAGCTCGAAAATGCAAACATTAACTCAAAAATTATCCATAAATGCTAAAAATCATTCGAAAACCCAAACACTTACCAGAACAATCCAAACAAATGACAAAAAATTATATAAATCTTATCAAATCGTGAGATTTCCTATTTAACACTTTTGACATGCTCAAACATACCATAAATAGTATTTTTTTAAATCGAAAATGCCAATTATGACAAAATCAACAACCCGATCCCTGAACTGGCAAATCGTATAAAACTCAACAAATGAGGACACAAAAGCGCTCAAAATGATGTTGTAAATATACATACAAAACAACTTGTCAAGATCGCATGATATCAAATTTTTACAAAATTATTTGAAAATTACTACAGAAAATAGAAAAACATTGCAAAAAAATTACAAAAATCAGCTGAACAATACCAAAAAATTGTCATAAAATTCTCCACACATAGGGCATGGATGGGAGGGTCGTTGTCTGTCCACGAACGTTGCGTGCAGGAAAACGTACCTGTCTTCTTTTTGCTGCAGAGCGGGGACATCGCTGTGTGCGAAACATGGGAGAGAAACAGCGTATCCCATGCACATGCAACCCGCTTTGTTCCTTCTCAAAAAATAGCTTGGATACCAGTGAAAGGGCGGTGGTAATGCGTGTGGTAGTTTCCACCCAACCGTGCTATCTTATAGCCTCCCCCTATCGTACACACTGTCCGGCAGTGTCGGTGGCCTTGCCCATAGGACCCATGTCCTTAGAGGTGGAGTGAGAGAATATCTTATGTGCACCTAACATGGGATGGGGAGAAGCATTTGTTTTTACTTTTTAAACCTTAATAGGTGGAATAGGAGATTCTCTCAGATCAAATCCATTGAAGCCGATTTTCTGTTCGAAGCCCAGAATTTGACCGCCAAGTTTGCACAACCATTAAAGAATATTCGCCAAATCTCGTGATGAACCGTTGGTGCTTGTCGCACCCAAATTTTTATTTTCTTTATTTCGAAGCTCGAAAATGAAAACATTAACTCAAAAATTATCCATAAATGCTAAAAATCATTCAAAAACCCAAACAATTACCAGAACAATCCACACAAATGTCAAAAAATTCTATAAATCTTATCAAATCATGAGATTTCCTATTTAAACACTTTTGACATGCTCAAACATACCATAAATAGCAATTTTTTAAACTAAAAATGCCTATCACGACAAAATCAACAACCTCATCCCTGAACTGGCAAATCGTATAAAACTCAACAAACGAGCTCAAAATGATGTTGAAAATATGCATACAAAACAGCTTCTCAAGATCGCACGATATCAAATTTTTAAGGACTTAATTAGAAATTACTACAAAAAATAGAAGTTGTCTACGCGGAGGAAAATGTACCTGTCTTCTTTTTGCTACAGAGCGGGGACGCCAGTGTGTGCAGAACGTGGGAGAGAAGCAGTGCGTCGCATGCACATGCAACCCGCTTTTTCCCTTCTCTAGAAATACCTCGGATACCAGTGAAAGGGCGGTGGTAATAGTGTGCTAGTGGCCACCCAACCGTGCTATCTTATAGCCTCCCCCTAGCGTACACACTGTCTGGCCGTGCCGGTGGCCTTGCCCATAGGACCCATGTCCTTACAGGTAGAGTGAGAATATCTTATGCGCACCTAAGATGGGTTGGGAAGGAGCATTTTTTTCTTTTTTTGACTTTTGAAACCTTAATAGGTGTAAGAGGGGATTCTCACAGATCCAATCCATTGAAGTTGATTTTCCGTCCGAAGCCCAAAATTTGACTGCCAAGTTTGCACGACCGTTAAAGAACATTTGCCAAATCTCTGATAAACCGTTGGTGCTTCTCGAACCCAAATTTTTATTTTCTATTTCTCAAAGCTTAAAAATGCAAAAATTAACTCAAACATTAGCCATAAATCCTAAAAATCATTCGAAAACCCAAACAATTGTCATAACAATCCAAACAAATGTCAAAAAATTCTATAGATCTTATCAAATCATGAGAAATCACATTTAAACACTTTTGACATGCTCAAACACACCACAAATAGCATTTTTTACAAAAAATGCAAATTACGACAAAATCAACAAATAGATTGTTGAAATGGCAAATTGTATAAAACTCAACAAATGAGGACACAAAAGCGCTCAAAATGTTGTTGTAAATATGCATACAAAACATCTTGTCAAGATCGCACGATATCAAATTTTTACAGAATTTAATAAAAATTACTAAAAAAAAAAGAAAAACATTCTCAAACAATTTCAAAAATCATCCGAAAAATAGCAAAAATTTTTCTTAAAATTCTCCACACGTAGAGTGCAAGTGGGGCGGTTGTTGTCTGTCTACACGCGTTGCACACAGGAGAGCGTACCTGTCTTCTTTTTGCTGCACAGCGGGGACGTCGCTATCTGCGGAACGTGGGAGAGTAGCAGCGTGTCGCATGTACATGCTACCCGCTTTTTCCCTTCTCAAAATATAGCTCGGATACCAGTGAAAGGGCGGTGGAAATGCGTGTGCTCGTCTCCACCCAACTGTGCTGTCTTATAGCTTCCCCCTAGCGTACACACTGTCCGGCCGTCCCGGTGGCCTTGCCCAGAGGACCCATGTCCTTAGAGGTGGAGTGAGAGAGAATATCTTATGTGCACCTAGCATGGGATAGGGAGGAGCATTTTTTTAACTTTTTAAACCTTAATAGGTGTATGAGGGGATTCTTAAAGATCCAATCCATCGAATCCGATTTTCCGTTCGAAGCCCAGAATTTGACCGCCAAGTTTGCACGACCATTAAAGAACATTTGCCAAATCTTGTGATCAACCGTTGGTGCTTGTCGAGCCCAAATTTTTATTTTCTATTTTTCAAAGCTTGAAAATGTAAACATTAACTCAAAAATTAGCCATAAATGCTAAAAATATTTGAAAACCCAAATAACTAGCAAAACAATCCAAATAAATGTCAAGAAATTCTATAAATCTTATCAAATCATGAGATTTCACATTTAAACACTTTTGACACGCTCAAACATATCATAAATAGCATTTTTTTTTCCAAAAATGCTAATTACGACAAAATCAACACCTTGATCCTTGAATTGGAAAATCGTATAAAACTCAACAAATGAGTACACAAAAGGGCTCAAAATGATGTTGTAAATATGCTACAAAACAGCTTATCAAGATCCCACGATATCAAACTTTTACATAATTAATTGAAACTTACTACAAAAAATAGAAAAACATTACCAAACAATTACAAAACTCATCCGAAAAAATACTAAAAAATTGTCTTAAAATTCTCCACACATAGGGTGCAGGTGGGGCGGTCGCTGTCTGTCTACACGCGTTGCACGTAAGAAAACGTACCTGTCTTCTTTTTGCTGCAGAGCGGGGACGTCGCTATCTTCGGAACGTGAAAGAGAAGCAGCGTGTCGCATGTACATGCTACCTGCTTTTCCCCTTCTCCAAAAATAGCTTGGATACTAGTGAAAGGGCGGTGGTAATGCGTGTGCTCGTCTTCACCCAACCGTGCTATCTTATAGCCTCCTCCTATCGTACACACTGTCCGGCTGTGCCGGTGGCCTTGCCCATAGGACCCATGTCCTTAGAGGTGGAGTGAGAGAATATCTTATGTGCACTTAACATGGGATGGGGAGGAGCATTTTTTTTGACTTTTTAAACCTTAATAGGTGTATGAGGGGATTCTCATAGATACAATCCATTGAAGCCGATTTTCAGTCCGAAGCCCGTAATTTGATCGCCAAGTTTGCACGACCATTAAAGAACATTTGCCAAATCTCGTGATCAACCTTTGGTGCTGGAAAAACCCAAATTTTTATTTTCTATTTTTCAAAGCTGGAAAATGCAAACATTAACTCAAAAACTAGCCATAAATGCTAAAAATCATTCGAAAACCCAAACAATCCAAACAATTGTTAAAAAATTCTATAAATCTTATCAAATCATGAGATTTCACATTTAAACACTTTTGACATGCTCAAACATACCATAAATCGTTTTTTAAAACAAAAAATGCAAATTACGACAAAATCAACAACCCGATGCCCAAACTAACAAATCGTATAAAACTCAACAAATGAGGACACAAAACCGCTCAAAATCGTATAAAACTCAACAAATGAGGACACAAAACCGCTTGTCAAGATCACACAATATCAAATTTTTACAGAATTAATTGGAAATTACTACAAAAATAGAAAAACATTGCCAAAAAATTACAAAAATCATCTTAACGATAGCAAAAAATTGTCTTAAAATTCTCCACACATAGGGCATGGGTGGGACGGTCGTTGTTTGTCTACAAACGTTGTGCGCAAGAAAACCTACCTGTCTTCTTTTTGCTGCACAGCAGGGACGTCGCTGTCTGCGGAACGTGGGAGAAAAGCAAGGCGTCATATGTGCATGCAACCCGCTCTTTCCCTTCTCGGAAAACAACTCGGATACCATTGAAAGGATGATGGTAATGTGTGTGCTAGTCTCCACCCAACCGTGCTATCTTATAGCCTCCCCCTAGCGTACACACTGTACGGTCGTGTCGGTGGCCTTGGCCATAGGACCCATGTGCTTAGAGGTGGAGTGAAAGAGAATATCTTATGTGCACCTAACATGGGATGGGGAGGAGCATTTTTTAAAACTTTTTAAACCTTAATAGGTGTAAGATGGGATTCTCATAGATCCAATCGTACGAAGCCGATTTTCCGTATGAAGCCCAGAATTTGACCGCCAAGTTTGCACGACCGTTAAAGAACATTCGCCAAATCTCGTGATCAACCGTTGGTGCTTGTCGAACCCAAATTTTTATTTTTTATGTTTCAAAGCTCGAAAATGTAAACATTAACTCAAAAATTAGCCATAAATACTAAAAATCATTCGAAAACCCAAACAATTACTAAAACAATCCAAACAAATGTCAAAAATTCTATAAATCTTATGAAATCATGAGATTTCACATTTAAACACTTTTGACATGCTCAAACATACCATAAATAGCATTTTTAAAACCAAAAAGGCCAATTACGACAAAATCAACAATCCAATCCTTGAACTGGCAAATCGTATAAAACTCAACAAATGAGGGTACAAAAGCGCTCAAAATGATGTTGTAAATATGCATACAAAATAGCTTGTCAAGATTGCACGATATCAAATTTTTACAAAATTAATTGGAAATTACTACAAAAAATAGAAAAACATTGCCAAAAAATTACAAAAATCATTCGAAAAATACCAAAAAATTGTCTTAAAATTCTATTCACATAGGATGCGTGTGGGACGGTGGATGTCTGTCTACGCACGTTGCGCGCAAGAAAACGTACATGTCTTCTTTTGCTACACAACGGGGACGTTGCTGTCTGGGAAACGTGGGAGAGAAGCAGTGCATCGCATGCACATGCAACCTGCTTTTTTCCTTCTCCAAAAAAAGCTCGGTTACCAGTAAAAGGGCGGTGGAAATGCGTGTGGTAGTGTCCACCCAACCGTGCTATCTTATATTTCCCCTTAGCGTACACACTGTTCGGACCCATGTCCTTACAGGTGGAGTGAGAGATATTATCTTATACGCATCTAAGATGGGATGGGGAGGAGCATTTTTTTTCTTTTTTTGACTTTTAAACCTTAATAGGTGTAAGAGGGGATTCTCACAAATCCAATCCAATGAAGCCGATTTTCCATCCGAAGCCCATAATTTGAACGACAAGTTTGCACGACCGTTAAAGAACATTCGCCAAATCTTGTGATCAAGCATTGGTGCTTGGCGAGCCCAAATTTTTATTTTCTATTTTTCAAAGCTCGAAAATGCAAACATTAACTAAACAATTAGCCATAAATTCTAAAAATCATTTGAAAATCCAAACAATTCCGAGAACAATCCAAACAAATGTCGAAAAATTCTATAGATCTTATCAAATCATAAGCAATCACATTTAAACACTTTTGACATGCTCAAACATACCATAAATAGCATTTTTTTTCAAAAATACTAATTACGACAAAATCAACAACTCGATCCCTGAAATGGCAAATCGTATAAAACTTAACAAATGAGGGCACAAAAGTGCTCAAAATGATGTTGTAAATATGCATACAAAACAGCTTGTAAAGATCCCACGATATCAATTTTTTACAGAATTAATTGAAAATTACTACAAAAAATAAAAAAACATTGCTAAACAATTACAAAAATCATCCAAAAATAACCAAAAAATTGTCTTAAAATTCTTCACGTATAGGGCGTGGGTGTGGCAATCGCTGTCTCACTACACGCGTTGCTCGTAGGAAATCGTACCTGTCTTCTTTTTGCTACACAACGGTGACGTCGTTGTCTCCGGAACGTGGGAGAGAAGCAGTCCGGAACGTGGGAGAGAAGCAGTGCGTCGCATGTACATGCTACCCACTTTTTCCCTTCTCCAAAAATAGCTCGGATCCCAGTGGAAGGGCGGTGGTAATGCGTGTGCTCGTCTCCACCGAAGAATAGCTCGAATACTAGTGAAAGGGTGCAGGTAATGCGTGTGCTAGTCTCCACCCAACCGTGCTATCTTATAGCCTCTCCCTAGCGTACACGCTGTCCGACGGTGCCGGTGGCCTTGCCCATAGGACCCATGTCTTATGGAGGTGGAGTGAGAGAGAATATCTTAAGTGCACCTAACATGGGATGGGGAGGAGCAATTTTTTTGACTTTTTCAACCTTAATAGATGTAAGAGGGGATTCTCACAGATCCAATCCATTGAAGCTGATTTTTCGTCCGAAGCCCAGAATTTGACCGCCAAGTTTGCACGATCGTTAAAGAATATTCGCCAAATCTCGTGATCAACCGTTGGTGCTTGTCGAACCCATATTTTTATTTTCTAATTTTCAAAGCTAAAAAAATGCAAACATTAACTCCAAAATTAGCCATAAATGCTCAAATCCATTCGAAAACCCAAACAATTACCAGAACAATCCAAACAAATGTCAAAAAATGCTATAAATCTTATCAAATAATGAGAAATCATATTTAAACACTTTTAACATGCTCAAACAGACCATAAATAGCATGTTCTATAAAAAATGCCAATTACAAAAAAATCAACAACCCGATCCTTGAAATGGCCAAATCGTATAAAACTCAACAAATGAGGGCACAAAAGCGCTCAAAATGATGTTGTAAATATGCACACAAAATAGCTTGTCAAGATCGCACGATATCAAATTTTTTTGAAGTTAATTGAAAATTACTACAAAAAATAGAAAAACATTGCCAAAAAATTTAACAAAAAACATCCGAAAAATAAAAAAAAATTATATGAAAATTCTACGCACATAGGGCCCGTGTGGGACGATGCCTGTTTGTCTACGCGACTTGCTCGCAGGAAAACGTACCTGTCTTTTTTTGCTGCACAGCGGGAGCGTCGCTGTCTGCAGAACGTGCGAGATAAGCAACGCGTCGCATGCACATGCAACCCGCTTTTTTCCTTCTCCAAAAATAGCTCGGATCCTAGTGAAAGGGCGGTGGTAGTGCGTGTGCTAGTGTCCACCCAACCGTGCTATCTTATAGCCTCTCCCCAGCGTACACACTGTCCGGCCGTGCCGGTGGCCTTGCCCATAGGACCCATGTCCTTATAGGTGGAGTGAGAGAGAATATCTTATGCGCAACATTTTTTTTTCTTTTTTTGACTTTTTTAAACCTAATAGGTGTAAGAGGGGATTCTCACAGATCCAATCCAATGAAGCCGATTTTCCTTCCGAAGCCCGTAATTTGACCGCCAAGTTTGCACGCCTGTTAAAGAACATTCGCCAAACTCATGATCAACCATTGGTGCTTGTCGAACCCAAATTTTTATTGTCTATTTTTCAAAGCTAAAAAATTCAACCATTATCTCAAAAATTAGCCATAAATGCTAAAAATCATTCGAAAACCCGAACAATTGTCTGAACAATCCAAACAAATGTCAAAAAATTCTATAGATCTTATCAAATCATGAGCAATCACATTTAAACACTTTTGACACGCTCAAACATGACATAAATAGCATTTTTTTGAAAAAATGCCAATTACGACAAAAACAACAACCCGATCCCTGAAATGGCAAATCGTATAAAACTCAAGAAGTGAGGACACAAAAGCGCTCAAAATGATGTTATAAATATGCATACAAAACAGCTTGTCAAGATCGCACGATATAAAATTTTTACGGAATTAATTGAAAAATTATTACAAAAAATAGAAAAACATTCCCAAAAAAGTATAAAAATTATCCAAAAAATACCCAAAAATTATGTTACAATTCTCCATACATAAGGCGTTGTGGGGCGGTTGATGTGTGGCTATGCGCATTGCGCGCAGAAAAACGTACCTGTCTTCATTTTGCTGCACAGCGGGGACCTCGATGTCTGCAAAACGTGGGAGACAAGAAGTGCATCACATGCACATGCAACCCGCTTTTTCCCTCCTCCAAAAATAGCTCAGATACCAGTGAAAGGGGAGTGGTAATGAGTAAGCTAGTCTTTATCCAACCGTGCTATCTTATAGCCTTCCCCTAGCGTGCACACTGTTCGGCCGTGTCGGTGGCCTTGCCCATAGGACCCATGTCCTTACAGGTGGAGTGAGAGAGAATATCTTATGTGCACCTAAGATGGGATGGGGAGGAGCATTTTTTTAAAATTATTTTTGACTTTTTAAACCTTAATGGGTGTAAGAGGAGATTCTCACAGATCCAATCCAATGAAGCTGATTTTTTGTCTAAAGCCCAGAATATGACCGCCAAGTTTGCACGACCGTTAAAGAACATTCGCCAAATCTTGTGATCAACCATTGGTGCTTGTCGAACCCATTTGTTTTTCTATTTTTCAAAGGTCAAAGGCAAACATTAACTCAAAAATTAGCCATAAGTGCTAAAAAATCATTCAAAAATCCAAACAATTGTCAGAACAATCTAAACAAATGTCAAAAAAATTCTATAGATCTTATCAAATCATGAGCAATCACATTTAAACACTTTTGACATGCTTAAACATACCATAAATAGCATTTTTCTTCAAAAATACTAATTACGATAAAATCAACAACCCGATCTCTGAAATGGCAAATCGTATAAAACTTAACAAATGAGGGCACAAAAGTGCTTAAAATGATGTTGTAAATATGCATACAAAATAGCTTGTCAAGATCCCACAATATCAAATTTT
Source organism: Adiantum capillus-veneris (assembly GCF_014529385.1). NCBI lineage: Eukaryota > Viridiplantae > Streptophyta > Polypodiopsida > Polypodiales > Pteridaceae > Adiantum > Adiantum capillus-veneris. Next base: position 55,036,654 of record NC_140946.1, on the reverse strand, counting down.
TACAAAATTAATTGAAAATTACTACAAAAAATAGAAAAAAATTGCTAAACAATTACAAAAATCATTTGAAAAATACCAAAATTGTCTCAAAATTCTCCACCATAGGGCGTGGGTGGGGCAATCGCTGTCTGACCACACACGTTGCACGCAGGAAAACGTATTTGTCTTCTTTTTGTTGCACAACGGTGACGTTGTTGTCTGCGGAACGTGGGAGAGAAGCAGCGTGTCACATGTTCATGCTACCCGCTTTTTCCCTTCTCCAAAAATAGCTTAGATCCCAATGAAAGGGCGGTGGTAATGCGTGTGCTCGTCTCCACCGAACCGTGCTATCTTATAGCCTCCCCCTAGCGTACACACTGTCCGGCTGTATCGGTGGCCTTGCCCATAGGACCCATGTCCTTACAGGTGGAGTGAGAGAGAATATCTTAGGCGCACCTAAGATGGGATAAGGAGGAGCAATTTTTTTATTTCTTTTTTTGACTTTTTAAACCTTAATAGGTGTAAGAGGGGATTCTCAAAGATCTAATCCAATGAAGCCAATTTTCCATCCGAAGCCCAGAATTTGACCGACAAGTTTGCACGACTGTTAAAGAACATTCACCAAATCTCGTGATCAACCATTGGTGCTTGTCAAACCCAAATTTTTATTTCTATTTTTCAAAGCTCGAAAATGCAAACATTAACACAAAAATTAGCCATAAATGCTAAAAATCATTCGAAAACCCAAACAATTGTCAGAACAATCCAAATAAATGTAAAAATAAATTCTATAGATCTTATCAAATCATGAGCAATCACAGTTAAACACTTTTGACACGCTCAAATATATCATAAATAGCATTTTTTTCAAAAAATACCAATTACGACAAAATCAACAACCCGATCCTTGAAATAGAAAACCGTATAAAACTCAACAAATGAGGACACAAAAGCGCTCAAAATGATGTTGTAAATATGCATACAAAGCAGCTTGTCAAGATCGCACAATATCAATTTTTTACGGGATTAATTAAAAAAATAGAAAAACATTCCCAAAAAAATACAAAAATTATCCACAAAATACCAAAAAATTGTCTTAAAATTCTCCACACATAGGGCGTTGTGGGGCGGTCACTGTCTGTCTATGAGCATTGTGCGTAAAGACACGTACTTGTCTTCTTTTTGTTGCACAACTCGGACCTCGCTGTTTGCGGAACGTGGGAGAGAGGAAGCACGTCGCATGCACATGCAACCCGCTTTTTCCCTTCTCCAAAAATAGCTCAGATACTAGTGAAAGGGGAGTGGTAATGAGTAATCTAGTCTTCAGTCAACTGTGCTATCTTATAGCCTCCCCCTAGAGTACACACTGTCCGGCCGTGTCGGTGGCCTTGCCCATAGGACCCATGTCTTACACGTGGAGTGAGAGACAATATCTTATGCGCACCTAAGATGGGATGGGAAGGAGCATTTTTTATGCGCATCGAAAATCAACAACCCGATCCCTGAAATGGAAAATCGTATAAAACTCAATAAATGAGGGCACAAAAGCGCTCAAAATGATGTTGTAAATATGCATACAAAACAACTTGTCAAGATTGCATGATATCAAATTTTTACGGAATTAATTAGAAATTACTACAAAAAATAGAAAAACATTGTCAAAAAATTACAAAAATCATCCAAACGATACCAAAAAATTGTCTTAAAATTCTCTACACATAGGGCGTGGGTGGCACGATCGTTATTTGTCTACACACGTAGCACGCACAAAACGTACCTGTCCTCTTTTTGCTACACAACAGGGACATCGCTATCTGCGGAACGTGTGAGAGAAAGACCGCGTCGCTTGCACATGCAACCCGCTTTTTCCCTTCTCCAAAAAAAGCTTGGATACCAGTGAAAGGGCACTGGTAATGCGCATGCTAGTCTCCTCCCAACCGTGCTATCTTGTAGCCTCCCCCTAGCGTACACACTGTCCGGCCGTGCCGGTGGCCTTGCCCAAAGGACCCATGTCCTTACAGGTGGAGTGAGAGAGAGTATCTTATGGGCACCCAAGATGGGATGGGGTGGAGCTTTTTTTTTTCTTTTTTTGACTTTTGACTAGTCTAGTCTTCACCCATCCGTGCTATGTTATAGCCTTCCCCTAGCGTACACAGAGTAGTCTAGTCTAGTCTTCACCCATCCGTGCTATCTTATAGCCTTCCCCTAGCGTACACAGAGTCCGACCGTGCAGGTGGCCTTGCCCATAGGACCCATGTCCTTAAAGGTGGAGTGAGACAGAATATCTTATGTGCACCTAAGATGGGATGGGGAGGAGCATTTTTTATGCGCACCTAAAATCAACAACCCGATCCTTGAAATGGCAAATCGTATAAAATTCAATAAATGAGGGAACAAAAGCACTCAAAACGATGTTGTAAATATGCATACAAAAGAGCTTGTCAAGATCACACGATATCAAATTTTTACGAAATTAATTAGAAATTACTACGAAAAATAGAAAACCATTGCCAAAAATTTACAAAAATCATCCGAACGATACCAAAAAATTGTCTTAAAATTCTCTACACATAGAGCGTGGGTGGGATGGTGGTTATCTGTCTACGCACGTTGCACGTAGAAAAAATGTATCTGTCTTCTTTTTGCTGCACAATAGGGACGTCGCTGTCTGCGGAACGTGGGAGAGAAGGACCACGTCGCATGCACATGCAACCCGCTTTTTCCCTTCTTCAAGAATAGCTCGAATACTAGTGAAAAGGCGCAGGTAATGCGTATGCTAGTCTCCACCCAACCGTGCTATCTTATAGCCTCCCCCTAGCGTATAGACTGTCCGACGGTGCCGGTGGCCTTTCCCATAGGACCTATGTCCTAAGAGGTGGAGTGAGAGAGAATATCTTATGTGCACCTAACATGGGATGGGGAGGAGCATTTTTTTTGACTTTTTCAACCTTAATAGATGTAAGAGGGGATTCTCACAGATCCAATCCATTGAAGCCGATTTTCCATCCGAAGCCCAGAATTTGACTGCGGGGGAGGAAACAAAATCTAGGGGAGGGGAAGAAACCTTGGAGTAGGTAGAGGGGTCCATGAGGGGACGAAGGGCTTCTTTTTCATACCAAATTTTGGAGAGGACAACGGGTCCAAGGTTTTTATACGCGGGTCTGATAACAATGTTTTGGTAATTTTTTAAGGAAGATAGGGCTTCAATGAAAAAGGGTTTGGTACGGAAAGGAGGAATAAACGAGAGAAGAGAATTGAGGAGGGTTAACACATGTTTAAAGGCAAAGTTTAGGGTGGAGGAAGGCAAAGGTGGATTCCAAGCGGGACTAGGAATAGATAGAGAAAGGGTAGAGGGAGGGGAGGAGCTTTTGAAAAACATTCTAAGATAGAGGTTTCTTTGTAAATTAGAGTAGGCTTTAAGTAAGGGCTTCGAAGGGGGTGGAGGAGAAGGAAGGATATAATTGAGCCCAAGACCTAGGAGTTTATATTCGGAGGAAGAGAGGGGGTAACTAGAGAGATTATGTGAGGAGAGGTTTGTAATTTTGTGCTCAAGAGTGAAGATAGAAAGATTGCCTAGAACCAAAATTTTAAAGAGGTGAGGATTAGTTAGAGGAAGCCAAAATTTATGACGCTTTTGGATAAGAGGATAGGGTAAAGAATGGGAGTATGCACGAGGCTGCGTACCAAAGGTAGAGTACTCATGTACCTAAACCGTATTGTAAGTTTTTTTCTTGAAATTATCTTTAATATGTATTTGATAAGCTAAGATATTTTTCTATTTTGTAGTGCCTTTCCTTTAACTCTATGTGGTCAAAGGGTCGTCACTTTTGTACGCACCACATTGACGAGCATAGAACCAACATGGATTGTGCCATTATGGGCAACTTTGACACAGACGGTGATGAAGCCAGGTACTGCGGAACTATTGAAAGGATACTAAATGTTAATTTTAGAACCTTTCATACCTTCATCTTCGAGTGCAAGTGGTTTGCAAATGTGTCTAAACGACATGAGAATGGCCTCTACATGGTGGATTCTAGTGTGCGTCACACAGGGAGGTATGACAATTTAGTTTTAACGCGCAATTGTGAGCAGATGAGTGACATGTACCGTTTTTATTATTATTTGCTTGTAGCATTAGTTATACCAATGTTACTCACTTTGAGCGTCTATTTTAAAGGTCATCTATATCCCAACAATCCACCAACCAAAACTTTGGTTCGTAATTCCCGTAACACCTCAAAGGAGAACCATTTCTTCCACTAATGAAGTGGAGACTATCTTCGACCCTCTTCCACCTCTGACTTTAAATGAGTTGGAAACAAAGGAGAGGGAGGTCGATGAATCAAGTCCGGTGGCAACAAGTCTTAGAGAGGATGATTGTCATGATGATGAAGATGATGAGATGGAGGATGGCGATCTCGAAGATGACGAAGGCAATGCATCCACAAACGATATCAATTCCGTTTCTCTCTTTATTGATTTAGGAGCCATGGGCTTAGAATTGGATGATGCTTCATATAGAGATCTTTTGAAAGATGATTCATAAACATTTTGCAGCTATGAAGTTTTTTGGTCGTGTAATCCATTCATCTCTTTCTCTTCCCCCTCTTCCTCTCTCTAGATATGGGAATATGCTCAATTATGTTAATCAATTGACAGTGATTATTTTAGTTGTAACCAAGTGTAATCTTATTATCTCCCCCTCCCCTCTTTCTCTCTCTCTCTCTCTCTCTCTCTCTCTCTCTCTCTCTCTCTCTCTCTCTGTCTTTCTCTTCTTTTTTAAATTTGAAAATTTTATACAATATTCTTGAATTTTTATTGAGAGGAGGGAAACACCAAAATTTGAAGGGGGGAAGGGGGGGGGGGGGGGGGGGGTTTATTTTAGGCCAGAATTTGAAAGTTTAGGCGCTAAATTTTGTTGTCAAAAATAAAAGCAATAATATACATGGTAATAATAGCCGTAATACACGCAATAATAATAGCGAAAACTGTCATGGAAATATTTTAAACACAAAAAATCCCCCCCGCCCTCCTCTCTCTTCTTTCTCTACTTGAATTTTCACCTTCTCTCTACAAAACACGGTAAAATAGCGTGATAAACACTTGGAGATTTTTAAAGTGAATCATCATGGCTTTACGTACCATGGCATTAGAGAAGTTTTTCTTCAAATTAAATAAAAAATGTAAAATAGTAATCATCATCATGGCTTTATGTGCCATGGCATCAAAGATGCTAGTTTTGTGCAAAATTTACAAAACCTCCAGACAATGGTTAGTCAGTAGATAATGGCATGGTAAATCTTGTCATCTCTACATCGATGATTCATATGAAAACCATCACATGCATTAGTATACGATCCCATATTAAGGTGATCATAAAATTATGTGAAGTATTTATGACAAATTGCAACAGCATGCGTCAAGAACCAAAGCCATGCAGGATGGAGAAAATAAAGACATAACACATAATATTACCTTGAAACATGGATGAAGACGGATCATGTAAGTTTACCCATGATATCATGGAGCTTGACATGTCATTGCAGATCTTGGTGAACCTTGTCCTTTAATCTAAATATGGCGAGGTGGCTGCAGATCAATCCTTAGTGATGAACTAAGGTCATACCTCACACGTCCAACCTATTGCTCAAAGGTTGTGAAAATTTTCAACTGAATAAAAAAACACTTGATTATGATCAAATAACAGAGAAACAAATACAGCTCAGGCGACTACTACTATGCTTCAAGTTTCTTTATAGATAACCTGTGCGCCACCATGCTCCATGGGTTATGCTTCATACTAGCTTGGTACAAGACATACAAGAGATTAGAATATTTTAGGTGCCAAAGTAGTAGACGCAAGAGGTCGGTCCCTTGAGTTTGTTGTCTCACTGATTAAAAGATCATGATTAGTGGCCATGAGGACTTGGAGAGGCCTATGATTGATTTTTGGAGTGTATTTCCGGCTACCAATGAGCAGAGCAAAAAGTTAGGAGGAGACCCAACACGTGAAAAGAGATGAGCAATGGTTTGTGAACCAGAAGGCCACCATAGACGCAAGTCGAAGCCACGCCGGTAGAGTTGCAGGTGCGCAAAACTCTATACATAGCATAGCCATACAACAAACCGCAATTATAATTGTGCTCCCTTTAGCTTTATATTGCGCTAAATATATTCGCGTGTGCATAGCCGGCCAGTGTTGAAGCACCGCCAAAGCTGGGAACTTGAGAGGCAAAGCTGGTCAACGGTACCAAAGATGGGTCCACAGTGCAAAAGCTGCCTTGCGAGCATGGGAGATAGAAGAGAGGGAACACTTTCTTCTCATCAGCTATGACAGTCCGTGTAGTTGCTTCTAGCCTTGGGATTATGTGCCTTCATATAGCGTGTGCAAGCGAACGGTTCGCTATAGTTTTTACCATCTAAATTATTTTCATGCAGGCTACTAATCCTCTCTCTCTCTCTCTCTCTCTCTCTCTCTCTCTCTCTCTCTTCTGTAGCCTGCTCTCACCCATGACAACGAAAGTTAATAGCCCACTTAGGCTCCCTTCATCAGGTCATGATCTGGGATCTACATGCTTGAAATTCTTTTCAAGTGCAACAAATTGTTTACCTCGTTTCCATCTTGAAAAACAAGTCGTAGAAGAAACCATGGTTAAAAACAAAAAAAAATCCTCGAGAAAACACTTCTCAATCATTAAACATAAGCAACTAAGAGCATCCAATAAATAAATTTACTTATCTTCATAGTTCCAAAGCTCTAATACCATGTTGACGAGGGAGTGAGACCGAGACGAGAGAAGATAAGAGTAGGAGAAAGAGCAAGACGACTCCAAATCTACAAGCCCCAAAGTGTGTATAGAGCACACATTGAGTACACATATATAGTGGGGACTCCTAGCCATATATAGCATAAGTGTGGGCTCTCTATATAGCTTCAACATCCATCTCTCTCTCTCTCTCTCTTTCCATCTATATCTCTCTCTCTATCTCTCTCTCCCTCTATATCTATCTTTCTCTATTTTCCCTCTCTCTTTCTCTATCTTTATCTCTTTCTCTCTCTCTCTCTCTCTCTCTCTCTCTCCCTCTACCTATCTCTATCTCTCTCTCTCTCTCACTCACACACACACACACACACACAATCTATTTCTCTATCTCTTTTCCTCTCTATCTATCCCTCTTTATCTCCATCCCTATCTCTCTATCTCTCCCTATTTTTCCTCTTTGTTTCTCTATCTATATCTCTCTCTCTTCCTCTTTATCTCTCTTTCCTTTCTAGCTCTCTCTCTCTCTCTCTCTCTCTCTCTCTCTCTCTCTTTCCCTCTATCTCTATCTCTCTCTATTTTCCCTCTCTCTCTCTATGCTGGTATGGTGGACCAAATGTTAAGCATGCCAAAGCATCAAGAGAGCCCAGTATTAGAAAGCGAGTGGAAAGTTTTCAAAGAATGAATTTGCTCTTGTGCGAAGGAATGCTTTTTGGTGAAACACATGTCTTGCAAAAGGTGTAAGAAGGGTAGCACCAAGAAGAAATGGTTCGACATGGAATGTAGTCAAGCCCGAAAACACTTGCTAAGGTTGGGTGAAAGCAAAGACAAGTAGGTTACTTGGAATGTTCACACACATACAAAGCACTTGTTCAAAAAAAGAGGAGAAGGTGGGAGGTCAAAAAACAACTTCTTTTAGCGCAAGAGAAAGCATATGCATGTGGCAAGTTTTGGCAAAATCTAAAAGGCAAGCGTGTTGAGAGCTTTGGTGACTTGACTCTCGAGGATATGTATACGCATTGTAAGAACCTCTATGAGCAACCCAATGTTGATATGATGGAGTGTTGTAGCTCCCTTCCATTTATGCCTCCCTTCTTTACCATAGAAGATGTATGTTGCGCACTTGAGAAACTTTCTACCCGCAAGGCAGGGGACCTTCAAGGTGTCAAGGCTGAAATGATTAAATGGAAAAGCAAGAAAACATGATATTGGATATGCGATATGTTTAACCTTGCACTTCAACATTGCATGCCTCACGATTGGAGTGAAAATTGGATCAAACCTTTGCACAAAGGAGGAGATGTAAACAATGTGAACAACTATCGTACTATAATGGTTGGTTCTTTGATGGCAAAGTTATTTGGATGTATCATGGAGATGAAGATAAGTGAATGGGCTGAAACGAACGGTAAACGTGCACTAGGCCAAGCAGGTTTCCGAAAGCATCATAGCACTATTGATTATCTTGTCACTCTTCGAGTTCTTATGGAAGCATCTCAATTGAAAGGAAAAAAGTTGTATTGTCGCTTTGTGGATTTCAAGAAAGCTTTTGATATGGTACCGCGAGGAAATCTTTGGAGACGTATGCAAAGCCTTCAAATGCCGAGAGAATTTATGCATGCATTCTTTCGCATCTACCAAAAAGTGATATGTCGACTACATATGGGAGATGGAATTTCAGAATTTTTTGCAAGCACCATTGGTGTCAAACAAGGATGCGCACTTTCCCCAACCCTCTTTGGGCTACACATTGAGAATTGGAATGCATGGTGCTTGATTTTATGCAACAAGAAGGCATAGAAGAAGTTAAGATTAGAAATGCAGTGATCATGCTTTCGCTTTATGCCGATGACGTAGTGCTCTTGGCACATACCTTAGAAGATGCACAAAAGCTTATGAGTGTCTTGGAACGCTTTTCTCTACATAGCAGGCTGATTGTGAACGGATCCAAAACCAAGGTTATGCTTGTAAAGACCCTCAATGATGAAAAGCCATGCATTGTATACAACAATGAGCAACTTGAAGTGGTAGATAGCTTCAAGTACCTTAGCCTTGAGGTTCCATCGAATCATAGATGGAAGGATAATTGCACAATTCGTAGCTTGAAAGCCAGAAAGAGGGCTTATTATGCATTTGAAAACATGTGCAATGCTGGAGAGATCAAGTGTTGGGCTCTCAAAAAGTACCTCTTTGACACATTGGTGACACCGCTGTTTCTTTATGGAGTGGAGGTGTGGGGTAGTAGCATCAGGAAGTCTACTTGGAAAGAGTTTGAGAATGTCCAAAAGCATTTTCTCACCAACTTTCTCAATGTCAAGATTCAAACACCCTACACGCTCTTACTTCTTGAGTCTGGATTGCTTCCAGTTGAGGTCTTGGGCATGCAAAGGGTTGTGGAGTACATGCTTAAGACACAATGTTGCCCTTTGTATCACCTTCCTAGAATCGCATATGAAGAAAGTCAAAAGGTCCAAAAGACATGCAAGAGAAAAACACTAAGTTTGGGATGGATGCTTGACATCAAGAAATGGTTTGGAAGATGGGATGCATGTCACTTGGTCAAGGATGTGTCGATCGAATCCCAAGTTAATGAGGCCTTCTTACAACGCAAATGTATCACGGTTTGGGAGAAATCCGAAGGTTCTCGCTTCAGCCATTACACCACACACATTGCCCCAAACTACAAATCTCTCTTCTTCTCCGAACGCGGTAACCAAATCCATCCCTACATCCTTGAGCCTATCCCATTGAGTGCAATCCACACCATTGCCTCCATTTGACTTAGCTCCCATTCTCTACGCTACGAGATAGGACGTTGGGACACTGGAGAGGAGTCTCATCGACTTTGCACCCTATGCCCTCGTCAAGTGCGAGAGAGTGAGTACCACACACTACTTGAGTGCTCAACTTTTGACCACATTAGGTCCTCTTTTCCCCATATATTCAGTCATGATCTCTCCCTACATACCTTCATCGCCCAACCATGATGTGGACTCTCTATTGCGACGCTCATTTCAGGCATTTTTGAGCATCGAGAGTCACTTATGACCTCTCACACCACGTGACATGTTCATTTGGTCCCATCGGTCATATTTGACCTCCGAGGATGATAATAGAACTATCTCTCTCTCTATCCTTCTCTCTCTTTCTCTCTAGCTCTCCCTCTATCTCTATCTCTCTCTCTGTCCCTATCTCTATTTCTCTTTCTCTTTCCCTCTGTCTCTCTCTCTCTCTCTCTATATATATATATATATATATATGTCTCTCTCTCTCTCTATTTCCCTCTTTCAAATATAACAAATCTAACCTGAAAATACCTTAATAAATCTAACATTTCTAAACAAGCATATATTTCCTACCACGCACAAAGATACATTTCAACAATGCAACCATTTCTCAAATGAACGAGGTATGCCATGATATCTCTAACTTTCTCATAAATTTTTAGAGTTTATACATGTATGTGTGTGTGTGTGTGTGTGTGACTATGCTTGTATTTGTGTAGTAGAAAACAATAGGGAAAGAGGAGGGGGGGGGACAATGTTTTGTGAATACCTTTGTTTGTAGCGTGGTTTACGGTTAGGTTGAGCTTCCAATGACAAGCGCAAAAAATCTCCTTCGACGATCTCCTTCTAGCCCAAACGTAAGTGTGTGTGTGTGTGTGTGTGTGTGTGTGTTTGTGTGTGTGTATGTGTTTGTGCGTGTATGTATGTGTTGTTGTTGTGCCTGAGATGGAGGAGGGAGAGAGGGAGGATTGCGGAGTAGGGAGAGAGGGGAGGGGGGAGGGGGATACAGACCACCTCCTCTACCCTTAGATACCAATTATTTCCTTTCTAAGCCTTTTGAGTTTTTTTTCTAAAGATTTTTAATTTTGTATGAGTATTTTATTTTGTAGTAATTTTAGATGTTTATTAATTGCATATTCTAAGTCCACCTTTATTCAAAAATAATTTTAGCACTCATTGTTGTTTATTCTCTTTGAATTTAACTCCATGTATTGTTTTAATTAGAATTTAGAACTTCCTCTAATTAATTAATTATTTCTTAAGACACATGACTAAATAGAAAATTTATGGTGTGTGTAGGACATGGACTTGGATGATCGTGGCTCCCTGGTGGCGCTGAGCGTGATCGATGGCTCAAAGATAAACTTCCTTGTCCTTGTGCGAAGTGCAAAAGGACAATCCCTCGCTTGAGACACATTGTATTGGAGAACGTGGAGAACAAAGGGCTTTGGCATCCTCAAAAAAGCGCTCGAAGAGATGAGAGCGTCACTCACTCATCGCTTGAGGAGATGCCGCATTGGTCTATGTTTGGTGGTGGTGTACTGGCATGCAAGGCTGAACGATAGAGGCAAGAGCTACTGGATGATCTGGGTGCACCGCATGGTGATCCTCCCTTTGGCTCTACTTTCACAGCTCCTATGGCATCTCTGTTGCACTTTGAGGCAGAGGATGAGAAAATGTTCGACATGTGTGATGAGTTACTAGCTCATGAGTGCGACATGTGCAAGGAGGATTGTCATCCGTGCACTCAATGGGCAGCAGAAACGGAGGATAGATTGATGTCAAGTGTCGGAACACCTCTTTACATTGGTGCACAGTACTTGGTGCTTCAGGCATCGTTGAAAGTCCTCAACTTACAAGCGAAATTTGGTTGGAGCAACGCAAGTGTTGATGCACTCCTTGGGTAAGCATGAAATATGGCTTTTTTTATACTCTTCACTCCCTATTCCTTGTCGTCTCCTAGCAATAATACTGATACGGGATTTGTTGTAGTTTGATGGACAAAATGTTGCCAAAAGATCACCACATGCTTCCAAATCGTCGATGAGCTATATCCGTTGTCACTGCACTTGGAATGGAGTATGAGCGTATCCATGCGTGTGTCAACGATTGTATGCTATACCGCAATGAGCACGCACATGCTACCTCATGTCCCATGTGCGGGGAGGCACGATACAAGACCAGAGTGAGCGGGGTGCACCTACTTTGCAAGGTATTAAGGCATTTTCCATTATTTTCTCGCATTCAACACATGTTTAAAAGTAGATCTACCGTAGAGCTTCTCGCATGGCACGCTAACCACCGATCAAATGATGGAATGATGCATGTCCCACCCGATTCACTTGCATGGAGGCACATCGAAACTCAATGGCCAGAGTTTGGGTTGGAGCCTTGACACTTGAGGCTTGGATTAGCAAGTGATGGTGTCAGCCCCTTCAGCACTAAGTCTATTTCATGGAGCACTTGGCTTGTGGTGATCATCAACTACAATATTTCAACTTGGGAGACAACCAAGAAGGGCAATATACTTCTTTCTTTGCTTGTGCCAGGGAAGTACAAAATGTCAAATATTGACGTCTACCTCGATCTCCTCATCGAGGAGTTGGAGGAGTTATGGAGAGGCATTCCTATTGTCAATGGCTCACTTGCAAAGGGGGGGAGAGAAGCCATTGTGAGGGGAATCCTTATGTGAACTATGCACGACTATCCTGGGCTTGACAAGATTTCTGGTAACCCTCTTTTCCTCTCTCTCTCCCTTTAGTTCACTCCTCTCCCTAATGATATGATATGTATGCAGGGTTGTCCACATCGAGGCACAATGCATGTCCTACTTGCGGGCCATCGTTGGTGACAGAGAGGCTCGATGCCTTGTGCAAGATAATCTATCCAAACAACCATCGTTTCTTACCCCAAGGGCATAGCCAGCACAAGGCTCCAAAAAATGGGAAGACCCCTCTGAAGCTCACGATGGAAGATTGGACAACCATTTTGGAAGAGCACCACAACAACAATCTGACTCTGTGTCCTCCACCAAAAGGTATGTCAAGGTATTCCATATTGGAAGGACTTAAAAATACAACACCTCTTGGATCCCATGCACATATTCAAGAATGTAGCCCAAACACTATGGGACCACATTATTGGCAAGAAGGACTCTTTGGTTGGAGGGAGGATTTGAGGCTTTTGAAACGTCTCCTCGCCTCTGCTACTCCATGCCATGCCCCCAATGGAAAGATTGTGCTTCCTAAAGCACCATGGATGCTAGCCAAAGAAGAATTAATCAAAGTCAAGGGTACCATTGCTTCTATTCGCACACCAACAAGATACCTGAGGTCATAAAAGGGAGAATTAGTGCGGAGTGGATTCGTGAGAGAATGACCAAAGCAAAAGTTCATAGAGAAGACCTCAACAACAAAGAATGGGAGTATGCACGAGGTTGCGTACCAAAGGTAGAGTACTCATATACCTAAACCATATTGTAAATTTTTTTGTGAGTTATCTTTAATTTGTATTTAATAAAAGATAATTTTCTATTTTGTAGCTGCCTTTCCTTAACTCTATGTGGTCAAAGGGTCCTCACTTTTGTATGCTTCACATTGATGAGCGTAGAACCACCATGGATTGTGCCATCATGGGCAACTTTGACACAGACGATGAATTCAGGTACTGCGGAACTATTGAAAGTATACTAAAGGTTAATTTTAGAACTTTTCATACCTTTATCTTTGAGTGCAAGTGGTTTGCAAATGTTTGCAAACGACATGAGAATGGCCTCTACATGGTGGAATCTAATGTGCATCACACAAGGAGGTATGACAATTTAGTTTTACCGTGCAATTGTGAGCAGGTGAGTGGCATATGTCTTTTTTATTCTTATTTGTTTGTAGCATTAGTTATACCAATGTTACTCACTTTAAGCTTCTCTTTTATAGGCAATCTATATCCCAGCAATCCACCAACCAAATTTTGGTTTGTAATTCCCGTAACACTTCGGGGGAGAACCATTTCTTCCACTAATGACGTGGAGACCATCTTCGACCCTCTTCCACCTCTGACTTTGAATGAGGTGGAGACAGAGAAGAGGGAGGTCAATGAATCAAGTCCGGCGGCGAAAAGTCTTGGCGAATGTGATCGTCATGATGATGAAGATGATGAGATGGAGGATGACGAATTCAAATACCATGAAGCCAACGCATTCACAAACGAAAATTTCATTTCTCTCTTTATTGATTTAGGAGCCATGGGCTTAGAATTGGATGATGCCTCATGTAGGGATCTTTTGGAAGATAATTCATAAACCTTTTGTAGTTGTGAAGTTTTTTGGTCGTGTAATCCATTCATCTATCTCTTCCCTCTCTTTCTCTCTCTAATTTTGTGAACATGTTCAATTATGTTAATCAAGTGACATTGATTATTTTAGCTGTAATCTTATTATCACCTCTCCCCACCCCGCGCCCCTCTCTCTCTCTCTCTTTTCCTTTTTAATTTGAAAATTTCATACAATATTTTATAAGTTTCATTGAGAGGAGGGAAACACCAAAATTTGAAGAGGGGGTGGGGGGCGGGGGGTGATGGGGGGGATGTTTAAGCCATAATTTGAAAGTTTAGGCGCTAAATTTTTTTGTTGAAAATAAATGCGGTAATATGACAGGTAAAAGTTGAGGTAATAAATGCGGAAAAGCTCGTAGTAATATTTTAAATAGAAAAACCCTCCCCCCCCTCGCCCTCCTCTCTCTTCCTTCTCCAGATGAGTTTGGACCTTCTCTGTACAAAACGTGGTAAAACAGCGTGGTAAACACTTAGAGATTTTCATAGTGTTCGACCGTGTGCAAATGCTCATATTGGTGTAGATTCGCGGATTTAGGCAGCACCGGTTGTGCATTTAGATTCTCCTATTAAGGTAGTACAACAATGATTTTTAAACATGACCAAATGTAGATTTACTGATTTAGGCAGCATTAGTGCACATTCGCCGATTTGGACACCACGTCTTATTGGTGTAGATTTGCCTCTTTAGGCAACATCGATCACAAAATCATGCTGCAGTGTAGTTGGCCACCATTATCCCTAGCATGCTTTTGTTACTCGGGTACACAGAATGAAAGATATTTGGATTTGGATTTGAAATGGGTATTTGGACTTGGATTTATGTGGGATTTGGACTTTATATATGACATTTGCCTATCGCGACAATATTTATGGAATTGACATCGACATTGATGAGAATTCACTTATTGGATGATGAGTGTGACCAATGATATCCTGATTCATCAGGGTATAACGTATACTACATATTCTAGTGGTATGGGACACTAGAATAGGTACTATGTGGATGACGGAAGTCATAACCAATGTTGTTTAGTTTCATTAATTTTTTCTTTTACTATGTGCTATTTTTTACATAGATTTCTAATCACTATTTTTGACAAGTATAGTTTGTAGATTCTTATATTTGCAACTAAGGACGGTTGCTTTCCAACGGAGAGGTATGTAATGGTAATTGATAATTGTATATTTATTGCAGCTGACAGGTGCAAAAAGAGTTAGCATCTAATGGATTATGCAAAAGGATATTACAATTTATGTATATTTGATTAATCAAGTGCTCCTTATGAGCTTTGGTCATTTATGACCGGCCATCCCGTTTGTACTCACTTTGACCATTCAAGAAATCTATAAAGTAAATACGTGTAAGAGGGAAATGGTCACTCTTGTACGGGGGGAGATTACACCCAGTGTTTGTGTCTTTCTTCTCTTATCTCCTCTCTTCTCTCTTGATGTGCCAGATATGCACTCGGCTCTAGGAAGTGCACCTGCACGCACTCTTCTACTGTCCCTCAGTCACTATTTCTCTATGTTCACGTATAAAGTCGATTACGTGCTTGTGGACTCGCCAGGTATGGAGATTTGTGAGTTTAATGGTTACAGTATGTTTTTTTTAGTGTTTTGCAGGACTCTCCATGCTCTCGTTTGTAGAATTCTAAAATTTGGTAAGACTAAAAACTCAAAGCTTTGCCAATTTTTAGCAAAGTCTTTTAATCTCAATCCCTATTCGCAATTTTGGTGCGTGAACAATGCCCTAATGGCCAAATTCGACTTAAAAGTCAGTTTCAAATTGAGTTTTTGTTTAAACATATCCTTGCCGGTTAACTTTCGACATAAATTTAATTTCTCAATTTTTTGCAGTTTTGTTTTTACTTGTTTAGGGTTATTGTAATTTTGCAACTGCTCGCTTCTTAGCTTTTTACTTGCTTTCTTGGGTTTTTTTGGTTGTGCTCATGCTGCTTCATCTCGGTTTCTCATGTTTTCTTTCTGTTTGACTTCTTCTACTCGTCTTGTCTTTTTTTGCTTGTGGTGTGAATTTTTTATGATGTTTTTGGCTTTTATGCTCTCATTTTTTTTATTTTTCTTTTTGGACACCTCTCCTTTTATTTTTACTATTTTTTGTGAATTTTTTTAAATTTTATGTATTTTTTAGAAAAAAACATTTCTAGGATTTTTTGTTTTTTGGAAACTTCTTTGTGAATTTTGTAATTTATGGATTCTTAAAAAAGGTTTTTATGAATTTTTGTATAATATTTTTATTTTTTTATGACCTTTCTATTTTTTTGAATTTGAAAATTCCTTTTGTTTTATTTTGATGGACTTTTGACTTTTTTGTGTTTTTAGAAGGTTTTTTTTTTAATGATTGATTTTTTTAAATTTTTTGTGTGATTGTCTTTTTTGGGAGAGAGGATTGTCTTTTTTTAAAGAATTTTTCTCTCGTTCTTGAAATGGTTTTTTAATTTATTGTTTTTTAGAAATTTACTTTTTATTTTATATATATTTTATAAAATTTTATCTCTTCTTTCTTTTGTTTTTGTATTTTTTTTTGGTTCCTTTTCTAGTGGTGAAATTTTATTAAATAAAAAAAATAAAATAAAATTGCATATTAACTAAGTTAAATTAAACCAAATCTAACCTTACTTGGAGGCCTAGCAAGACCAACAAAGAGATGGCGACGTCGATGGAGGGGCTTGGTGCGCAGGCGAGTGATGGCAAGAGAGTTTACACGAGTGTGTGTGTGTGTGTGTGTGTGTGTGTGTGTGTTTTGATGGCGGGCCTGACACGCAACAAGCAAGAGAGAGAGAGAGAGAGAGAGAGAGAGAGAGAGAGAGAGAGAGAGAGAGAGAGAGAGTGGGCTGACGTGGGAGAGGGCGTGAATGGGTCAGTGGCCACTCGATGCGCAGGTGGGTGGGGTCTGGTTCGCCACAGACTAGAGAGAGAATGAGTAGTGTATGTGTGTGTGGCATCAACAATGGGTAGAAAGAGAGGGAAATGATAGTGTGGCAAAGGGGAGAGAGAAAGAGAGAATTGTGCTCGACTGCGTGCAAAGAGAGAGAGAGAGAGAGAGCGAGAGAGAGAGAGAGAGAGAGAGAGAGAGAGAGAGGATTCAGGGGTCCTACAGCATGTGGGTGGTCGTTTGTATGACGCTAGAGGACAATGAGATGGGGTTGTAAAAAATGAAGAGAGAGAGAGAAAGAAGGAGAGAAGAAGAAGACTATCTTCGACGCTTGTAAGAGAGAGAGAGGTAACGAAGCTATTTTCGGCCTTTGAAGACCACAAGCGGGGGGGGGGGGGAGAGAGTAGAGAGATTGACTTTTCCTTAAAAATTTGAGGCCTAAGGCATGTGTGAGAGAGAGAAAGTGAGAGAGAGCAGATAGTGTGGGGTGCGAGAATATCATATGCACACCTAAGATGGGATGGGGAGGAGAATTTTTTCTCTTTTTTTGACTTTTTAAACCTTAATATGTGTAAGAGGGGATTCTCAAAGATCCAATCCGTTGAAGTCGATTTTTCGTCCGAAGCTTAGAATTTGACTGCCAAGTTTGCACGACCGTCAAAGAACATTCGCCAAATCTCGTGATCAGCCGTTGGCACTTGTCAAACCCAAATTGTTATTTTCTATTTTTCAAAGCTTGAATATGCAAACAGTAATTCAAAAATTAGACAAAAATGCTAGAAATCATTCAAAAATCCAAACAATTGTCAGGATAATGCAAAAAAATCTCAAAAAATTCTATAAATCTTATAATATCATCAGCAATCACATTTAAAGACTTTTGACACGCTCAAACATACCATAAATAGCAGTTTTTACCAAAAATACAAATTACGACAAAATCAGCAACCCGACCCCTCTAAGGCAAATGGCATAAAACTCAACAAACGAGGCCACAAAAGCGCTCAAAATGATGTAAATATGCACACAAGACAGCTTGTCAAGATCACGCGATATCAAATTTTCTCGAAATTAATTGGAAATTACTACAAAAAATAGAAAAACATTGCCAAAAAGTTTCAAAAATCCTCCGAAAAATACCAAAAAATTATCTTAAAATTCTCCACACATAGGGGATTAGTGTACACTACAAGAGGTTGTGTGCTCTTATGACGTTGTTAGCGACGGAAATACATTGGGTTTTTATAACCCACGACGTTGCTAAAATCGTCGCTAACAACGTCGATACGGGAGCGTCGCTATAAGCGTGTCTATAGGCGTCTCTAAAAGCGTCGCTATATAGCGATGCCCATAGCGATGCGTATAACGACGTTTACAGACCGTCTATAGCAAAGCCTATAGCGACGTTGCAGAGCTTTATATAGGGATGATCATAGCGACGCCCGAGAGAATTTTTTTGGTGACAGGGCATTGAATGCCCTGCCACCCATCAACCATATTGGATGTCTCATTACTTGATTCACCTTTGAAAAAAAGTGCAAGGGTAGATATAGCCCCAAAATAGTCACCCACAAGACAATATAACCATTAACTCCATCATCCATAGTACGTATTGTTTGCAAAATAAAGATACAAAATTGACAAGCGTAAATTGATGAAAGTAAATCAATGGCAATTGTACACATCATAGACAAAATCACTTGATTGGCAAATGTAATAATTACAATACCATTGTCATTATTGAAAAAATATACATGGTTTTCAAAAAGACGTATAAAAGTCGTCTCATGATACATAAGCTATGACAAAAAGAAATTAATGCTATCTAGCTACGACTAAACTGACGTCGTCTAATCGGACGTCTCATCGCGTCCAAGCGGCGTATTTGTCGGATTCTGCAAAAAAAACAATAAGAAAACTTTCTGTAAGTATAAACATATAGCGACGTTTATAAAACAATACAAAAAATAGAAAAGAGTAAACCCTAATACTAACCATGCCACCGCGAGAACTCAGAATGTCCATTAGGGCGTTTAAGCCCTTCTTGCGTGCGTACTCGCGCTTGTACGGTGTGGGATCACGTCCTGTCATCGACCACTGTCAAAACATACAAAGATTCCATTATGTTAGAATAAAAAAACCCATAAACCCTAAACTATCAAACATAAAGATCAATGCAAAAACACTAACAAAATTGGTCTCAAATGATGCCCACCCGCAGCTCCCCAAGTGGTGCGAGCTCCCTGCCTCTACTCGCGCTCTTGCTGCATCCTTCTGTTGCTTCCACTTGTCGGGATTCTCGCGCGCTGCTTTCTTCACATTTTTCCAATCTTTTTTGGCCAACCAATCTGGCCTATTCCACCCATGCTTGATTGATTTTAGCACTTCGGAACACTTGTGCTTGCAGTATTCACGCATTCGAACCTTCATCCGGTCTTCATTGAAGCGCTCATCCCATGTTGGAACGTGAAACTCCTCATGAAGTATGCTAATGACTCTGTCTTTTAAATCACTTGGTACTTCACTCCAGGTGTTTAGTATTGATAGCCGTTTTTTGGCTCTCCGTAATTGCCATAGTGAGTTAACCCACCCTACCAAAATCATCCAAACACTGTGGCTATCCCTACCATTTCACTGTATATAGGTGTGTGTGAGTTAGGGGACTTTTCCCATATTTGCTTAAAAACCCTCAATTAGCTAGTCACTGGGCTAGTTGAGCCAAAAAAAATAAAAAAAATAAAAAAATATAAGTATATTATGGCCCATTTGTGTGTAAACATTTCATTGTATAGGGCCTAAATAAAAGGATTTTTCATAATTATTTTGGTATTTATTTAAATATTTCTACCTATGGTGTGTTATTTATGCTATGTACATTGACTCACCATTACCATATTTTTTCTTACCATTTTGCATACTCTTTGTTCCATATAAAAATAATTTCATGCAAGCTTCTCTTATTTTTGGTGTAACTCCATCCCAACAAAAATCCAAAAAAACTAGTTTTATTTATGTGTATATTTTTTCACTATTGTGATTTTTCCTTCTTACATCTATTCTCTTTTACTCTCATAAATTAGAACACCAAAAATATTCATCTTTTTATGGTAGACTTATAATGAGAGAGATTTATTTTGATCCCTTTATATTTTTTCCACCTATATTATTTATATTTGACAGGTACATAGTTCGGTAGGAAAGGACTAGTGATGGGTATTCCTGATGCGTCACAAGGTGGGTGACGGGTGCATCGGAAAGGGGATATCCATAATCAAGAGGAAATCCGAACTGGAAAGAGGAATATGCGTAAAGACACAAGCACAATAATAAAGATGGGTTCTAAGAAGCTTTTCTTAAAAAGCGGAATATTTTAACGAGTTTTCCGAGAAGAGCAAACGCTTTCCCGCGAGGAATCTATGTATGCATTACATTTGTGCATGTGGTTGCATCCAGGGACGCCTGGGAAGTGTTGTGAAAGGCATTGGTTTTAACTTATAAGGTTGTATTGAGTTTTTGGGCAGGTTCGGACCAATTTTAAAATATGTTTTTAGACCCCTCAATATTTGATTTTCTTAGTTGTACTATTCACTTATATCATGATCTTAACAATATCTTCAATTATAGACCTACCAAATAAGGTCAAGGGTATGTGGAATGCATGCATGCACCATGGGGAGCTCACTCTTGGAGGTATTCAAAAGAATCATCCAAAGAAGGACCTCACAAGGACTTTGTACAGTGGAAAAAACAGTCGGTTTTGCTGAATTTTTAAAGATCACATGCTCTCCGAATTTGAAAAGGTGATACAAACAAAAGTTGTAGCTCGTGAGCTGAGCTTTTACCTCAAATTTTTTCATATTTTTTTGAGCTACGATCTGTGAGCTATGATTTTATTGGTGGACCCCAGTTTGCCCATGCTATGCAGCCACACTCCCGCTTCCACTTTACCATTTTCCTCTTTTATACACACCTCTCCACTCATCATCCCCACCTCTCTCACCACTCCTCTCTGCACCCTAGTCACCTTCTTCTCAACCTTGAAGAATAAGAGAAACCATGGTGAACTCATGTCTCCTACACACACTTCCATTCCAAAATTGACCACCTAGTCTCATTTTTCCTCATCCATATTACCCATATCTATCAAAAAACCATAAAATTCAGCCTCTTCTCTTAAAATACAGCATCATGGTGATTGATTACTCATATTCAATTACCTTGGCTCCCAAAGGAAGGTCAAGAGTGAAAAAAACGTATCGTCAAATCTAGTGGACCGTCAACAAGCGCCAAAATTGACCCTACTCAAGACACTTGGAGCATCAACATTGTAAGAAATCCATGTTTTCTTACCTATTAAGAGTTTTTTCTTCCTTATTTGTATCCTACTTGGATACTCCCATTGTAAATATCCAATTCCATTTGTAAATCAATAAAGATACTAACTCTACTAATTTACTAACACTAACCTACTATGGAAAGTCCTATCACCTCCACTTCTCTCCTCTCTCTCTTCTTCATCTATCCACACCAACTTCTTGATAATTCCAAGAAAAAGAAATTAGATAATTGCTGAAAATCTAACCCAACCATGGTTAGAGGAGTAACCCTAGCCCTCAAAATTGCTATAAAAGGAGGGTGTCGCTAGCACAAAAAGGGGAAGCCATAAGCAAGAGCACTATGCTATAGCTTGAGAAGCCAAGCTCAACCTCTCTAGAAGGAGCTCTTGAGTGGAAGCTCATTGTCTTATGCATATGCATGTATTGTATTAGGGGTGATTAGCAAGGGAGATCTATGACATTGTAAGAGAGAGTGATCATTCAATTGAGGGTAGGAAATCTTGAATGAGGGTAGGAAATCTATCATTTCTCTTACTAGTGTAAGCCCAACATTTGCTGAATCAAGGAGGGTGGATTTGGACTAAGCTTGGATACTTTGTCTCTCTTCCAACGTGAAGTAATGGACAACAATGATGTGTAAGTGTCTTGGTGTTTTATTTAAGTTCTTGATAGCTTGTCTCTGGGTGTTGTCATCAATTTAGCCATAAATCCCACATACTGTAAGAGGGCGACAGGGTGGAGAGGACTCCCCTGAACTTAAGACAGTGATTGGAGTGGTTTTTCTTGTGATGTGTTGTGGTGTAATTTACTCAAGCTATGTTGAACAAATACTAATCTCACTTTGATTGGTCATGACAGATTTGTAAGAAGGTATTAATGCAACAAGCAACCCCTCCCCCTTCTCTCTCTTTCTTACATATATAATTGTGTTTGCTTGATCATTGCCGATACATTTCAAAGCAGCCCGAGCACTCTCTCTCTCTCTCTCTCTCTCTCTCTCTCTCTCTCTCTCTCTCTCTCTCTCTCTCTCTTTACGCGTCCTAGTTCGCATCCAAAACTAGGTGGTGTCCCAAATTTGTGTAGGGTTAGGTTGCGGGTTTGTGTGTGTGTTTGTTGTTTTTTCCAACCCCAACCTAATTGAGCAGCACGGGAGCCTAGAAGGGTGCTTAGAGGACACTCTTCTTGTTGCCCACCCCGGACCGCCTCAGTATGTAGTGTCTAAACACCTGAGAGCAAAGACCACGCATGCGCGAGATCACCTTCTTGTCGTCATCATCCATGATGATGCCGCTGCTGAAGTCGAAGGAGTAAGGCAAGCCCTCTCGCCGATGACACATGAACCTGGGTGTCCCGACAGGAGTCTCTAGCGGCATGTCGATGGGGGTCTGGACGTCAGGTGTCTCCACCGGAGTCTGGGCCCCGAAGCAAGGAGTGTGGAGTGGGGTGGCTCCCGGAGGAGTAGGTAGTGGTGTGTAGCTTCTAGGAACAATCAGCCGCCCAAAACCTGGCGTAGATGGCGATGTTGTGGCTGGTGTGGGGGCAGGCAAAGAAGGGGAGGATAAAGAGCCTCGTCGAACACGAGGCGGTGTGGAGGCATCGGTGGCGGCATCTCCACAACAACCACCACTGCCACCACTAGAGCTCCGGTGCCTAGACGAGTGTGAAGATAATCTCGGTGACACCAAAGCTTCAGAGCACGACGAATGCTCCGAAACAGAGGGAGATGCAGATGGAGTAGGAACGCATGATGGTGCGCCAGAGCGATGACGCTCCACGTACCACTGTCTTTGCTGGGGTGACAAAGAAGAAAGAAACTCCTCATCATCCATACTTGCATTAAACACACGAACATTTAAACTTAATATTGAATGAATGGAGTAGAAAACATGGAAAAGTAGATAGATAGAGAGAGAGAGAGAGAGAGAGAGAGAGCGAGAGAGAGAGAGAGAGAGAGAGAGAGAGAGAGAGAGAGAGAGAGAGAGAGAGAGAGAGAGAGAGAGAGAGAGAGAGAGAGAGGAGGAGGTGCTCGTCGTCCCTACTTGTGAGAACATACCTAGAGTATACGTACCTGGAGTGGACGCAAAGACCATTAAATACAATGACGCAATGACGCATATAAATACAATGACGCAATGACGCGTTCTTCTTCTATCCAACTTGAGTGATGGAAGAGGCAAGTCGATAACTCAGAATTTTCAATCAAAAGATGTGAGTGTAAAATCAAAAGAGCATTATACAACATGGAAGGTACTTAGAGAGCTAGAGTTTTTACAACACGGAGCAAAATTGTTCAAATACAATATTTATGGCTTTAAGAAATCTCTCTCTCATCTTCGCATAGCTCAGCATAACTTCCTATATCTATATAGAGCTCTTCGTTTAAACAGATGTCCTCCGTTTCATTTTGTAGATCCTCTGCATGCACCCCATAGAGAGTAGCAGCATCTTGATGCTCGTCTGGCACCACCTAAGCGGCTTCTGATTGAGCATCTTCTCCGATCTCCTCCATTGATGCCGCTGTGATTGGCACATGGTAGCCTTCATATGTCCGTTCACTACGAGGGGCTACCTCTATGACGTACCACTAGTTTGATGAAGACTTTGTAGAATGAAATATCACCTGTCAGAGCCATATAACTTACATGAGAGCTTTCAAGCACATAGCTTCTAAAAGGGGATGTTAACTATTTACATACTTACTTGTTCACAATGCTCAAGTAGTACGAAAGTGTCTCTTAGGTCAGTCCATTTCTTAGTTGAATCCACCTCAAGAAAACCAGACTCTCCTCTACGCACAGTAGAGTTGCGACCCTCCATGATTATCTTGAACCATTACATGTCGAACAAGTCGACAAAAAATCCTCTATAATCAATCCTCAAAATCTCTTGTAGCATGCTGAAGTAAGTGAGTTCCTCCACCATAGGATCTGCATTAGTGGACCGTCGTCGACTAGACTATTCAAATTTTGCTATGATTCCACAATCTTGAGTAAAACGCTTTTTGTCGATCCGTTCCACCCTAAAATGTCGACCTTTACACCATGCTACTATGTATGACTTATACTACAACGAACAAAGATTATGAGTGGCCGTTCAAACATCTAGAAAGTCACTAGTCGTACATTGCAAACTTCCCTTGGTCGTGCAACCCCGAGAGTACTCCCACACTTCCTCAGTCACTTCTTCACCGCATTGTTGTGCACTTTTCAATTGGTTGTGCAACCATCTTAAGCTCATGAATGTTGGTAGACTCTCCAGACCCGTCGGATAGTGCATCGGGGGTCGTCTTCCCCGTCTCCATTCGATTCGTGCCCTTTGTCGCTCTTGCTTTGCATCCTCATATTGTGAAATCCACTTTTGCATCACTTGATTGTGAAGCATGCAAAATTTGTTGATTTTAGCCTCTAGATCTTTCGTCATCTTCTTCTCAACACCGAGATTGCACATGACAATCCCAGATATGCGCTCATCATCTATGGTTCTCCATAGCATGTCCCGGGCTTTATCAAATCCGTCTAGCCACTCTTCAATGTACACTAGGGACTCTGATACTAGCCGATCTTCTGCCATGCTACCCTCTGGACGTGCCTTCTGACGCACATATCCCTTGAGCATTTTCATGAAACACTCTAAGAAGAACATCCATCTGGAATGTACTGTGCCAGCTATTTCCACCTCATCAACTATATGAACAAGAAGATGCACCTAAATGGTTAGCATGGTAGTAGGAAAATGTTTCTCAAACATGCACACAACCTCCGTAGTGTTTAGTTTGGCGAATGGTATGGAGTCTACGTTGATCTCCTTTTGTGAGATCCATTGCACCAGCTTCGCAAGTTTGTAGATTGTGTTACGGACTTCGAGAGACAAACATCCCTCAATGGCAACCGGTAAAATAAACTGCAAAATATGTGCAGCAATGATGTTAAAGTCCACACACAAATTTGTTACACAATTCCCACTATGATATATTCCACTATGAACATACCTGACACATTTTATGCCAGTCGTGTGACTTCAAACCGGTAAGCTTTCCTTATTTAGTAAAACACGTTCGGAGCGAGTGCATTACGCCAGTGGGGGTCCGCAAAGATTGAATGGTCTCTTTTACTTTGCGTTCTTGGAATCCTGTGAAAATCCATGGTGCTTTTGGGAGTTTTATCGATCCATCGGACGCTGTTTGCGGCCAATATTGCTCCATACGATCCACATTTCTAAGGTCAACCGTGGCTCCCAAAGTATCTTTCTTGCTGGTCAGATGGTCCCATAGTAGATTACCCACATTCTTGAATATGTGCATTGGATCGAGCAAGTGATTGATTATGAGTCGGGGCCAGTATGGTAACTCGTACCATAGAGATAGTCTCTTCATCCCTGGGGGCAATCCGTCATCACACATCTCCTTCTGCTCTAACCATGCTTGTGCAGACATTCTCGGTGGCTCTCGTCCCAAAAAGCCGTCACGTAACACATGATTCTCTAGAAGATACGCTTGATGACCTTCGTAGATTTGCTTCTTCAATGGGGGCGCCCTACGTGCATTCAGTCTAGGTCCACATGTGACACATGCTCTGTATCCGCTTGTTTGAAGCCCTGCATGTATACACATGATAATAGATAAGCTTGAGAAAAACCAAGATTTATAGTGTTTGAGTGAGGAGTGTAAATAACTTGAGCATTCTGCTAGTCCGGGATAGTCATGCATGGTCCACATTAGAATGCCTCTGATCAAAGCATTCTGTCGACCTGTGTGTTGGCTCATATCCACCCAGTTGTTGTAGCTCTTCCAATAGTGGACAAAGATACACATCCATATTCTTCACTTTATATCGCCCTGGCACAATCAAGATTAGCCATAGGTGCCCCTTCTTCGTAGTCAACCACAGGGTAATGTTGTAGTTGACGATGACAACGGACCATACACTGTAAGATGTTGATCTTTGACCAAATGGATTTACGCCATCCATAGCTAGGCCTAAGCGCAAATTTTGAGCTTCCCTGGAAAAATCCGACCATGTTCCATCTATATGTTTCCAGGCTGCACAATCTGCAGGAATCCATAGCACACAATCCGAAGATTTATTCTCGTCATGCCATGATGCTAGGGCGGCCATGGACTTACATTCGAAGAAATGCTTGATGCGAGGAAGCAAAGGAAAATGTCACAAAACCTTTTGCGGAATTTTTGTTCCGTGGAGATCTACTTCTCCATGTCTATGTATTCCCCTCTGAAAAGAATGCAGTCATTAGGACAAGCGTGGATCGAATTGTAATCCATCCCCAAGTTTCGCAAAATCTTTCTTGCTTCCTCTCGGGAATATGGCATCACATTATCAGTTGGTAGTATGGGCTCTTTGAGCAATGTACACAACATAAAAATACGGTACAATTGTGTAAAAATTTGTCAGATCATTACTTTGTCTGCATGTTGAGAAGAACCAAGAGCGCTTTCAATCTAGACACACGTGCTCCATTATACAATGGCGTATCGGCTTCACTTTTCATATCATCATAGATAAGCCTTTCTGAATCCATGAACGTCTCAATCATTTCATCAATCTCGGGCTCAAACATTGCCTTGTTGGGAATGTGGTTTGTATGATCATCCCCCGAGCTGTATAAGGCTACATCTTGTGGCCTCACATATGCTGCTTGACCAAAGCTCCTGCGAACACGTCTATTGGGTTACAAGATTCCTGCGTGTAGGCCAGCGTCAGAGTCCGACGAGTTATAATTGGATTGAACTCGCCAAATTCACGAACGTGCTGCAAAGAAACGCGTCTTGTCCGTCGCACAACATGCTTGCATTGATTACAAGGACATAAGATCGTCTTTGAGAGATAGGTGTTTCGGTTGGACGGCCCCACATCCTCGTCACTACTCATAATGAGGGTAAAAATCTTAGAACCTGGACAAAAAATTTAATCTTCTATTGGCATTCTTTATCTTTTATCTCTCTCTCTCTCTCTCTCTCTCTCTCTCTCTCTTTGTTCACACTATAAACTACCTCACATTCTCTAGTCATGTCCAATCCCCGCACACCTTGGTCTAGAGGTGCACGGAGATCAGAACCATCGGGTTATAATCTCGTCTTTATTGGTCAATGCCTATATTTGTGGGTACAACCCACGTATACATGATACTGCATGTAGAGGACAAAACCACTTTGACTCTTCTCTAGCTGTAGCATTTCACAACATCTTAACATATTTTCACAGTAGATCTTTTCACCGTTCGTCTAACTCTAATTTTTTTACCGTAATCTCGAAGTTAGACTCTAATATAAAAACTCAATCCAAAATCTTATCTTAAATCTAACCTAATTGAACATGTGGTGATTCGCTCCATTGAAGGGTAAAAGACATACCAAAATCTTCTTCTCAGCTTTTAGAGCTGCAATGCGAGATCTAGAGTGCTCCTCCTCTCACAATCTGTAAGCTTTCTCCAGTTTGCCCATTAGGGAGGTGGTCTCTCCCAACAGAATTAATCTGAGAACAAAGCGATCAACGCTTGAAAAATTTCTACTCCCATCAGTCAAGATCTTGCGCATGGCACTTTCGAAAGTTATGTAGCTGTGCAGTAGTTCTTGTGTGGACCCGCTTGCTTGCTTGCATGTCTTTTGGAACTTCTGCGAAGCCGTCTGACTCTCCTTAGAGCTTGGGAGCAGCTCTCCATGAGTGCCCTCTTCTTGGCGCATGCTGCTTTGACTTCTCTTTTGTCCCTGCTTGCTGATATTTCATTCTTTCCCCAGGTGATGCAGCGACAATGCTGTGTGTGTGTGTGTGTGTGTGTGTGTGTGTGTGTGTGTGTGAGAGAGAGAGAGAGAGAGAGAGAGAGAGAGAGAGAGAGAGACTCACCATTTTGACAAGCGTCGGCGGCTCTCTGAGTTGCGCCTACACGAAACCCTAAACCCTAAACCTTATCTTCAACGATTAAAAGAAGAAAATGGTATAACCTTTCTATCACCCAAGTGTGGTAGATTGGTTATGCCATTTCCCTCTTCAGTAACAGGTAAATAACGTAAATAAACCTAAATCTAATCTAATATAACGTAAATCTAAATCTAACATAAATAAACCTAAATCTAATCTAATATAACTTAAATCTAAATTTAACCTAAATAAACCTAAATCTAATCAAACATAAATCTAACTAAAATAAACCTAAATCTAATCTAATTTAACGTAAGTCTACATCTAACCTAATCTTTAACGTCTTTCGGGATAGTTTCCTACGATGTTAAAACTCTCTTCTTCTTGTGTGTGTGTGTGTGTGTGTGTGTATGGGTGTGTGTGTGCCAATAAAAAGAGAAAAATGGTATAACCTTTCTATCACCCAAGTGTGGTAGATTGGTTAGCCATTTCCCTCTTGAATAACAGGCTAGGTCTTGAGTTCAACTCCTCGTCAGCTAGATCTTTAGGTCTTTTTAATTAGTTTCCTACGACGTTAAATTCAACTCTCTTTTCTATCACCAAAGTGTGATAGATTGGTTATGCCATTTCACTCATGAATAACAGGTCTTGAGTTCAACTCCTATCGACTAGATCTTTAAGGTCTCTTGGGATAGTTTCCTACGATGTTAAGACTCTCTTCTTCTTCTTCTTCTCTCTCTCTCTCTCTTTGTTTTATATCTTTCTCTTTCTATCTCTCTCTCTCTCTCTCAATGTGTGTGTGCATTCTTTGTTTATGAATGTGTGTGTGCGTTCTTGGTTTATGCATGCTCTCTCTCTCTTTTCCTCTCTCAATGTGTGTGTGCATTCTTTGTTTATGCATGTGTGTGTGCATTTTTTTGTTTATGCTTGTGCTCTCTCTCTCTCTCTCTCTCTCTCTCTCTCTCTCTCTCTCAAAAACACAATGTATGTGTGTGTGTGTGAGAGAGAGAGAGAGAGGGAGAGAGAAAGACGGGAACGGAACATGAGAGTGAGGAGAGGGAAGGAGCATACCTGGCTCTCCTTCCTCTCCTCGTGTGTGTGTGTGTGTGTGTGTGTGTGTGTGTGTGGAGAAGAAAGAGAGAGAGAGAGGGAGAGCGCGCCTTACCTTGCTTGCTTGAGCGCGTGTCGAAAACTCAGATCTGAGATCTGAGTTTTCGGACGCTCTCGGTTATTTTTTTTAACCTTGACGGCGTCGCTAAGTTACAAGTAACTTAGCGACGCATATAGCGACACCGTCGTTTTCCAGATTTGAGCGTCGCACCCCGAGCGTCGCTACTTTTAAGTACCTCTTGTAGTGGTAGTCAAATCAAATTAAAATTACCACATTGATTCAATCCCAATTAGTTCGGACAATAAAAATCAAAGCTAGGCAATTAAACTAGTAATTTTAGGTCAAAAATTGATGCAATCTAAGTTTGTAAATCCCTGTTTTGAGCTAAAAAACACAGCAACTACCCATTATACACAGTAACTACACTTTAAGCACTTTTTAGGTGTGCGCGCGCACACACACACACACACACACACACACACACACACACACACACACACACTATTATAATTGGTCGTTTTTACCAACTTTTAGGTGCACACACACAAGGGTTAATCACGTCAAAATTGCAAATTAAATTCACAAATGTCTAATTGGGCATGACCAAAATGCAAATCATTCATCACATTTACAAAATCATTATGTACACATTG
Organism: Adiantum capillus-veneris; assembly: GCF_014529385.1. Lineage (NCBI taxonomy): Eukaryota > Viridiplantae > Streptophyta > Polypodiopsida > Polypodiales > Pteridaceae > Adiantum > Adiantum capillus-veneris. The sequence goes on along the minus strand of NC_140946.1, from coordinate 55,006,930 downwards.
TTTTTTAAGTGTACACACAAGGGAAAAATAGTGCACACACCTAAAATTAAGCATACACACACTCATTTTAAGTGCGCACGCACTTGATTTTAGTGCATACACTTGCAATTTACCACCCTGCTCATGCGCTGATAGGGGCGGTCGCCATCCTTGGCACAACCCTCGTCTCTCTCTCTCCCTCTTTCTTAGCACCCTCCCTCTCTCTCTCCTCCATTATCACCACAAGACAAGCTCTCTCTCTCTCTCTCTCTCTCTCTCTCTCTCTCTCTGTTCTTGTGTCGGCAGTAGGTAGCACAAATTTATCTGTCTCTCTCCTTTTCGATACTCACACACACACACACACACACACACACACACACACACACAACACACACACACACACACACACACACACGTACACTTACACTCACCCTCTCACAAATCCATAATCTCCTCTCTCACCATATCTCTATCGTTTAGTAAATTTAGCCTTCTCTCCCTCTTTCCATACACACACACACACACACACCAACAAGCACATACATATATACCCACATGCATGATCACATACACCATACGCACCAACAACCCACATACACGGCATGCACGGAAGCAAAAAAAAACAACAAAAACGGACGACGACGCATCGACAAAAGGACCAAAAACACGCGATGACGACCACAATTCAAAGAAAGATGCCAAAGGGATGCCCTATCCGGCACCAAAGTTGACGAGTGCGCTACACCAACTCACCAGAAAAGCCTATGATTCACGGGCATCTTGTCTACGACGCATCTCCTCAGTAAACATCCGTAGGGTAATCTATTTTTCCGTTTTCAAGTCAAACCTTGTAAAAAAATCATTTGTATATTCCACCTCTCCCTAGGTGATGGTCACAAAGGCCCACCTAGGAGAGTATCATTTTCTAATTTCTCTCAAAACAAAGCATCAGTCAACTATCCGGGACCCGCGGCTGCCTACTTTGTCTCTCTAGCTTAGGGCCCTAAACGTAATCACTTTATGGTAAACTAATGCAACCTACACCTATAAAAGAACACTAAGAGGTCACTATCTAAGGGGAGGGGGGGGGGGGGGGGGGGGGAGGGTCAACACTTGAGAGGGAAGCCATGCACACACACTGACTCCAAGGGTTGCTACGCATAGGAGAAGGATCTCCACACACGTGAATTTTCCCTAGAGAATGTATTATAGTTTCTCTCTCTCCCTCTATCTCTCTCTCTCTATCACCACGGTCTCCATCTCGTCGAAATGAAGGTTTCTATAAATACCACCTTGAATTAAGTTTGTCATCACATCCTGAGGGATTTCATCATCTACGTCTTCATCTTCGTCTGTGTGTGTGTGTGTGGTGTGTTGTGTTAGTGTTATTTGAATTGTTGTTGTTCGCATCCTAGCCGCTCAAATCTAGGTGGTGCCCCTTGTTCACTCCCCATGACGAGTTCGACGTGTACGGTCCTGGCATAGAGGCCGCTATGGTCCGTTTTGCGCTTGTGCTGAAAACGATGCATGTTGTCGACCATGGACGAGTGGCTGCGGGAATTCTCCGATTGGAGAATGGAGGAGGAAGAAATTGAAGAAGCACTAACAAACTTGATCGAAGTGTTGTTGCCGGAATACACCGTTGTCAACATTGAGGAAGTAAGTTCTCTATCTCACAACTCTCATTCTAATTGTAAATCAAGAGCCACCAGAGGGAGGGCAACAGGCTTCTCTTATTGTTGTCACCCACCACTGCACTCTATCAATGAGTTCCATCAACAAAAGTAAAGGAGAAGCATAAATCCTCTGCATCGACATCCACCGCAAAGAAATCATCCATATTAAGGAAGGAAAGAGGTTAGTGAAGCCTCTCTTTCCAAGGAATCTAAAAATAAAAGTGTAGCCTCTGCTCCTAAGTAACCCAAAGGGGCTTCTTGTGCCAAGGAAAAAGGAGGGCTAGCCCAGTCCTAAATCACATGACTCCCAAGGAAGAAGAAGCACCTGGTCACGTGAGTGCTTCGATTTTGGCTCTAGAAAGTAGAATCGTGCCTATGCTACCAAAAAGAAGGTCATCCGAGGCAAAGCTGCAGAAGATCGCCTATCGATTCGTGGTGCGCATGCGAGTGTTGCTAGTTCACTTTGACAACCCCGAAGCGGAGGTGATAAGGAGGTTCCCATACCCTAGAGAGGAGTGGTTTGGCTACTATCCTCGTTGTTTTGGAAGGCGGGTAGAGGGCCTTCCTCCTCTCCTTGTGCAACTCATCCTGAAAAAACTCTCTACCACAAGTGAAACCCAATGGACCGGAGACGACCAACTACAATTAAATGGTGTGGAATTCATGCAACGAGCCGATTACAGTAACTACTTGCAATTGTTGCTGGCTAAAAGGCTAAGAGTGGTCAAACACGTCGCCTTCACTCCATCCGTGCTGAGCAATGAAGGGAAGGTGGAGCCTATGAAGGGTGATGACCTCCTGTGGATGTGCCGACTTGTCAACACCGGCATGGTAAGGGTATAAGTGAGAGCTCTACACTCTGTGCATCGTGGATAATAGACCAACCGCTTTTTTGTTTAGATTTTTAAAACACATGCACGTACATATATATGTAGATAGGAAGAACTTCTACCAGCAAAATCCCAAAATCCCATTATCTCCCCGTGTTGAATTACCATCACTCCTTTAACATTTCAATTTTCATCTTGTTTTGATCTATCCACCTAACCTTGTAAGAAGCCGCTATAAGCCGCTAAGCTACTTGTGTTTTTTTTTTAATAGAAAAAAAGGGGACAAAAAGAGTTTGAAAATCGTGTTTTGCAATGGAAAACGTTTCCTTCCCAACCTTCATGGGTAAGGTGGAGAAAGATGCTTTGGATTTCTTAGATAATCTTGAAATAGCATGTGTCATCTCTGGAAGGGATGACGATGCTTCACGTTGAGAGAGTGATGGAAACATGCACAACGCCTCTATAATGACCTGACACACACTCTTGGGATGACACACACACACACACACACACACACACACACACACACACACACACACACACACACACACACACACACACACACACACACACACACTATGGGGCACCACTCGGCTTACACAACCCGCCTGGCCGAGACAGGAAACACACAGATGGAGTGAGAAGAGAGAGATTCCCACTTTCCCGCTCCACACACACACACACACACACAGAGAGAGAGAGAGAGAGAGAGAGAGAGAGAGAGAGAGAGAGAGAGAGAGAGAGAGAGAGAGAGAGAGAGAGAGAGACATCCAAAAAATGAGCTCAAAAGAGGAGAATTTCTGATGTTTAGATACAATTGATCTTGGGCCAACACCAATGGGGCAAATAACTCACAAAATATGGGTAAAATATGCCAGATACAATCACAAATTGGAGCAGAATCTTCGCTCATAGGAGAAACTTACACAGCCAAAACAACAGAAAAACAGTGAAGAATTTGGCAAAATGGACAGCGCCATCGCGTTCGGAACGGCCCAAAATCCTAGTCTACAATGTCACAGTGCTCAAATCCGACCTCGGATGAGCAGTTTACGGCCAAACAGGCTCCAAAAACAGTAAAAACTCAATTGTGGCTGTTCCTCCTCCTTCTCCACGTTTTTTCTGGTCTTCTCTCAGGTTTTTTAGTTCCCACACATAGCTTTTTCACTTGGGCACCCTTGGCCTTTTAGTTGACCTCAAACGGACCCCGAACAGGCCAAAAACTGACCCCGCAGTGCATAGTTGTCAGCCTGCTACAACCATCCGCACACCTGGCACTCAACTTTTTCCCATAATGCATCCCACCACTACGTGAAGTGGCCCCAAAGATGGTCCTCATGATGAACTTTTTGCATAATTATCACAAGAAAACACCCACGTTGTGTCCGTACTCATCCACGTGCAAATATTGACCCCATTCGACCTCCTAACGCCACTAGATGCCATCTGACGCGCCTGCTTACCTCATGACATCGACCCGCGAATAGCTTCCTTGAGAATTTTTACGCGCTACCAACTCCTCATTATTATAGAGAAAACACATTGGTACTGGCGATAGTGAAAATCGATGCACTATGTACATGCTGTCCTACCTGTACACATGTGGGCCCCACGCAATCACCTGGCTCTGGAAAATGGGCAATCCTTTATTCGATGCACCATGCATGTGTATGTACATATGTGCAATCCCTTTCTCCAAAAAAATCCTGACATAATTTTCCCATCCCCTAGCCTGCTAGATCATTCATGATCAACAGCAGCAAAAAGAGATATGAGACTCACCGCATCACAAGTCTCCTCATCCCTCATAGACATTACTTGCTCCACAGACAGCTCCTCTTGTTCGACCATTATCAATCTAGCATGATACAATTTAAGACGCAATCCATTTACCCTTGACTTATGTAAAACCCCATCCAGGTTAGCCAACTGATATGTACCATTTGGGAACACTGGACCACCTTAAAAGGGCCTTCCCACTTAATTTGAAACTTCTTTTGGAAGGTGTTGTCCAGCTTACTGCTGTAGCGCAAAACCAAGTCATTCTTCTTGATACCCTTACTTTTGACCTTTTCATTTATCTTTGCCAAAGACTTATCCTGCATCTGCCCATAATGTTCCAATGCACTCATCCTATCCAGCTGAACCTCTTGTAGTTTTAAGAGCCTCTCTTTGAATGCATCACTAGGCTGCCCAAGCAACTTCTCTAGCATCTTGACTGCAGGTAACTCTACCTCCACAGGCAATAGTGCTTCCTTTCCATACACCAAATTAAATGGAGTAAATCCTGTACCTGTCTTCACCGAAGTACGGTAAGCCCATAATGCACTAGGCAATTCCAAATCCCAATTCTTTCCTTGGTGCTCTGTTACTTTCGAAAGAATTTGTACCAACTCACCATTGAATCTTTCATTTAAGCCATTGCACTGTGGGTTATAAGGAGTGGTATGCTGGTGCCTAATCTTCATCTTTGTGCATAAAAAGTCTTGCAGTTTAGCTCTAAATCCTGGCCCCTTATCTGAAAGTAGCTCCAATGGCACCCCAAACTTGCAACATATTTCATCGTACACAAATTTTGCCACATCCTTTGCAGTGATCCGTTTTACTGCTATAGCCTCTGCCCATCTAGAGAGATAGTCCACTGCAGTCAAAATATAGCTTTTGCCCCTGCCTGTGATAGGTAACGGGCCTATTGCATCAATCCCCCACTTTTCAAACACATCAAACACCATAATGGTTTTTCGTAGCTCTGGCTTCAACACTCTCTTCCCAAATGCTTGACACCTATTGCAAGACCTACACCAATGGTGAACATCCTTGTGCAAACTAGGTCATACATACCCTTCTTGCAAGATCTTATGCAAAGTGATATTTAGAGCAAAATGGCCGCCACGTGCGCCTTCATGATTCTCTTCCAAACTCTCTATAAAGCTCCTCCCACCAAGGTACACGTCTCAACACGAGATCAGCCCCTTTCATGTACAAGACATCACCAATCAATTTATACCTGGATGCTCTACGCACAAAACCATACTTCTTAGACTTCTGAATGTCCTTCGGAATGATTCCTGTTAGCAAAAACTCCTCTTCTTGAACCAAACTTTCCCGGCCATGATAAAGAGGTAAATTGGTCCTCAACACAAATAGCTCCCCAATCATGCTTTGAGCTGCTTCATGTGCCTCTCCATTTAGAGCACGCTCAATGTGTCTGATGCTCCATGCTTCAAACTTTGTTAACAGGCCTTTAATTCTGAAACACATTTCCTTCAATGAGGTGTTCTTGCTCTTCCACACACCCAGCACTTGCTTCACAACTAACAAGGCATCACCTTTTATGCTCAACCTTCTAATCCCATGCTTCAAACAAATGTCTAATCCGGCCTCCAAAGTAACATATTCAGCCTCATTGTTACTATGAGCATCCAATTTGAACCCTCTCTTGCATACTAGCTTCCCCTCTGGAGCATAAAGTGCTATACCCCCTGAAGCCGCATCATGGCTCTTTTTGTATGATCCATCAAAGAACAACACATGAACATTGCTGATCTGTGGCATTTCTTCAACTACCCTTCTCACCACCTCTTCCTTAACAAGAACGGGATTCTCCTTGTAAGTCAACAAATCAGCTAGGGTAGCTCTTGTACTGTCTTCCACTAAAAAGATAACTCAAACTCTTGCAGCTCAATTACCCATTTCTTGACCACATTTGACATGTTTGTGCCATTAATTAATTGTGGAAAAAAAAGAATAACTCGTCAAGAAAAAAAAGGTCGTGTTAGCAAGTAATGACGAAATCGTCGACAAGCAAATATTACAGTGGCCATCACTAGCTTACTTCCGACAATTTTCTTTCCATTACCAACTTTACTCGGCTTGCACAATACACTGGCCGCATATAATGGTTGCCCTTCACATGAAATCAACCACCGCCTTTGCATCATACGCCTCCACTTCTATGCTCTTTACAACACCCAAACATTTTACTTTTTGATGATTTGCCAACCTGATCCGAAAGCCTGACACCCCAGTCACTATAAGACCCATCTTCTCAACGCATGAGTGTGTTATGACACATATTTGGGCTCCACCATCCACATAACCTTGTCCAGAGTTTTTCTTTTGTGCCACACATCTACTATTGGGCAAATGTCTGGTAGCTCGTCCATTGCCAACACCTTCACTGAACCTCTCTCTGGCTCTTTCTCCATTGGGTTAACAATCCTCTTCCACTGTCGCTTTAGCTTAGGCACCATCTCTATAAGCTGCCCAAAAGTAGCATCGGATTTCCTGCTCGTCAAATCCTCCTTCAAGTCATAGCTTAATTGCCCATCCCCTAGTGGAAAATTTGAAACATGAAACTTGCGATGAGCCCTCCTTTTCCTCTTGGCCTTGACATCCTCGTCTTCATGGCTCTTTCCATTCTTCTTACTAGGACCTGGGGCACCTCTTCCTTCCTTGTCCTCTGTGGTCCTCTTTCCAATAGGCATCATGAATGTTTCCTCCAGCTTTGCTGCCTTCTCCAAGGTGACCGCACTTATCACTTTTGTCTTTCCCTTTTCCTCTTTGGTTAATCCATTGGTTCCTTCTTCTCCCTTAATTTCAATGCCATAATCATTTGACCTAGTTAGCACCTATTTTGGCAATGGATACATGTCTCCCCCCATCCTTGGTGGCTTATCACATTGCGAGCTGATGTGTCCAACTCTCCACAGTTATAACATGTGGGTGTCTGCCTCCAGAACCTACCATTGCTTTGTCCAACACCATTCCTGGGTTTTTCTTCACCTCCTGGCTGATTTGCAAACCTCCCTCAACCTCGATTATTTCCCACATTACCTAGCATATTTAGGCTGAGATTCTTCATTAAATCTACCACTTGCCTCATGTCTTGCCTTAGCCTATCATCGTGCATTGTTGTAGTGACCACTGCTGGCATAACTTGAGGAGTAATAGAAACCACTGGTTCATGATGAACCCCTCGCATGCGACCTTGTAAAGAATCCATAGGATGAAACTCAGGCCTCTTGGGTGAAGACTCCACCCCTAGCTGGCTCATTTTCCTCAGCTTCCACTCTTTGTTTCTTGCCACCTCCAATGAATCTTCATATGTTCTAGTCTTCTTTAGCTCCACTCTCCAACATATATTCTCCCAAAGACCATCCAAGAATCTGTCCTTCTTCATCATGTCAGGTGGGGGTACTTGTGGTGCTAAGGCCTTGCACGTCCGCTCCCATGCCAATGAAAACTTACGTATGTACGCATCTATCGGCTCACCTTCCTTTTGCACCAAACTTTGTACTTCTTGCCACACTTTGTCAGGATCTTCTGTCTTCACAAACTCCACTTCCAATCCATGCCTTAGATTGTCCCAACTCAATCTTACAGGTGGATCTACTGCACGCAACTCCTCTTCAAATGCTTTGGACCAAACTCATGCATCACTCTTCAAACAAATATGGAGAAGACGTAACATCTGTACCGGGTCATGAATTTGGTTGCTAATGTAGGCAACCTCCATCTTTTCCAAAAAGACTTCCACATCTTCATCACTTCTTCCATGAAACTCCGGATAGGAGAAAGCCATGGCTACTCAAGTTCTAATGATTTAAGAACCCCTTCGAACACACGTGCAAGAACCCAAAACTTTTGACTGACCCAATCCCCAGAAACTTCAATGGAGATCAACTTTAGATAAGGACAAACACATGCACATCAAATGAGTTTTCATAGTTAATCATCGGAATTACAACAGGCAAAGGGCACTCCAATATCTCTCTTAATCTTCGTGGCCCGAACATAAAGACTATGCGCTGCTGAAAAAAAATCTTCCTGGACACATGAACATTTATTTGGATTCTTTGAGTTAAATGAAAAGGAGTGAATTGAGGTCCGTTTTGATCATCCATTAAAGCCAACCATGTAGCTCCCAAGAAGGCACACCTGCTTATCCTCTGATTTTGCTAGAATTTCAGCAGCATAACAACATAAATGGCTCAAAGGACCAAAAAACCAGCCATCATAACTTGGGAAAATTTCGGCAGATTTTCCCCAGAAGTAGAGCAGTAAGAACCCAAAATATAGACTGCATGTGTATGCATATACTGCCAACAATACAACCACACACACATCACTCCCACCCTCTCTCACCTCACCCCATCTCCCTCTCTCCTCGCGCTCGGCGCTGCAAGCGGCCACCCTTCTGCTTGCTCTCTCTCTCTCTCTTATCCACACACACACACACACACCCTCTCGCCTCACCACTCTCCTCACCACCTCACGCATGTGGCCTTGCGTTGCCCCTTACCCATGCGCCAAGGGAAAGTGGTTGACCATGTTGGATGGGGGGAAAGGGGAATACACCCGGCACAAAATTGCAAGCCTCTCTATAGCCCAAGATAAGCACTGCACCCTGATCCACTAGAGTTCACCTTCAAAACTCGACAATTTGTCTACAAATCTTGCACACACAACACTTGCACCAACCTAGCCTGCTGCCAGCTGCCACACAACGCAAACCACTCTCTCTTTCTCTCTCACTCACACCACAGGTCTGGAGAGGCACACACTTCTCAAACCGGCACCACACAGTAAGGATAGAGCAAAGATGAGAAGGGGGGAGTAGAGGGACAAAGATAACACCAAACTTGGATATGGCTTCCTTCAATTAATGACAAAAAAAGGACTCCAAGAATTCCCTCCTATCACACAGATCGGTCGTCTCCCGTACAATGAGCAACCAAAGAAAAACCTACAACTATGGCTTCACCCTTTGTTTGACTCTCCCCGCTGAGAGCACGACAGCCAAAAATCGATGTGATGATACTCTTGCTCTTGCCCTTGTTCCACCTTGAGAACTTGGAAGCCTGCCTCCTCAAGCCGAGAGCTGCCCTTGAACATAAAAAAATTGTTCTTTTCCTTCTTCCGCTCCCCAAGCACTCTCCAAAGCTGCCAAAAGCCTGCAAAAATGGGATCCCCTTAGGCCTACGTATGACCCCTTTTTCTATTTTTGGACCCCCCGCTTGCATGGGACAGCCTCCTTTTTCTATTTCAGGCCACAAATTTTCTTGCACCCCAAGAATTTGTAAGAACACCTCTCCAAGCCAAGTAGGGAATCGACGGCGCCGTCAGTGCACCCTGATTTTTCTCTCAAAACCTTTGGCTTGGTTGGGCGTGTGAAACTACCCCAGCCACGTCATCACTTAACAATGCCGTTGTCTGCCTCTCACCAACCTGCCGCCAACTGGCCGCCCTATGCCAAAACCGCCAATGTCGTCGCCCTTGCAGGGCCATGCGCCACCAATGCGCCACTGCCCAGAGCAGCCGCGGCTCCCCGCCATATCCTAGAGCTCCACGAGCTCCCATTCCATCACACACTCCCCCAATCGATTATTGCCTGTATTATATACCCCAACAAACCACACTACCATTCCACATATGGGATTAAGCCCACGCCATGTGGCATCTCCTCGTCAGCTGAACCTCCACCCTCCCTTAAGAATTCCACAAAGATTCACCATAAACATTTTTTTTCCCCATTTCCCATGCATGTCATCTCCTGCTCAAGAACTTGATCACTGAGCCGACAAGACCACTTGGAAGCCACCGTTCTCGAATTCGAACTCCCTCCCTTTTGGCTTTTATGGGCCCGCCAAAAAATGTGACCAAAACTCCTAGCAAACACCTGCAACCATCTTCAAGCAACTGCACCCGGCTTCCAACTGCTACATCTTTCTGTTGCGGACTCCATTTGATGAGCAGTCAATTCCTATTGGCTCCATACATTGCATAGCACTTTCTCAATCTCTATTGAGGCCTAAATAATGCGAGATGGTAGGACTCCCCCTGCGGTCAGGTAGGCACCAACCCAGCCGATGGTAAAACTTCAACCGGCCATAACCTGCAATCCATAGCTTTGATCTACAATCTAAAAAGATAGGTATGCTCCATAATTCGAGCACTACATGTCCAGAAACTGACATCAACTTGGGACACCTGTCCCTAGCTGCCCTGTCCTGCAAGAATCTGTAATGCACCGCACCTTCAAACTCAAATATCTTGGGCTCTGTAGCTCTGTTTGATGAGCTGTCTAGACCTGCCCCTTCAACACTTCAAGCTCTACACATATGGGCCAACAAATATCACTTTGATCACCCTTCATCTGCCCCCTTGTCATGCTTTATTTGGATCCTTTTTTTCCCTAAAGAACCACATAAAACATACATCTCCGCTGCCACTTGCATGCACAAGCTCTTTCCACCTGCTCTAGCTCTCTGCCATGCATCCATAAGCATACACATCATTGCATGTGTCCTTTGCTAGGGTTGACATAATTTGCCTGCACCATCATTGCTCAACCTCCTTGTTGAACATTCATGTTCAACCAAAAAGTACCTTTATTCTCCTACCAACTGCAAAAAAACTGGCAAGCACTATCCAAAATTGTGAGCAAATAAAAAAACCTATTGTATGTACATAGTCTTATTCACGGACGACTAGTGTAAACCCTATTCAGGCGGGTTGTCCAACCTCTTCTATCAAAACCTGATGCACTACTAGCACCAATTCCCTCTCAAAATATGGCGTGAGACGCACACCATTTACCCTGTTCTTGATAAGATGACCATTCATCTGCATCAACAAATAAGAATCCTTTTCTTCCTCACCTTCAAATTGACATCCACGCCCCAGCTATCCAAGAAGAACTTGGTGCGAGAGAACAACATAAGAAGAAAAAAATCAAGCTATGGCAAGCTTGAGAACTAAGAGAGAGAAGAAGTGGTGTGTGTGAAGCTTGTCTATGGTTTCCATATAAGAATTTTGACTAAGGTTTTTCCAAGCGTGGAGAGGTGGTGTGTGTAAGAGGTGTGACATCTTGAAAACAATGAGAAGAGAGGTGTAAAATGAAAGCGAAAGCGCTTCCTTTATGCACTTTTTGATAAGATTTTTTGATAAGTGCTTTCTAATTATCCTTTTTTCTTATCACTTATCTTCTTATAAAAAAATCTTCTACAAAATTCCATAAACCTTTTGTAGTTGTGAAGTTTTTTGGTCGTGTAATCCATTCATCTATCTCTTCCCCTCTTTCTCTCTCTAATTTTGTGAACATGTTCAATTATGTTAATCAAGTGACATTGATTATTTTAGCTGTAATCTTATTATCACCTCTCCCCACCCCGCGCCCCTCTCTCTCTCTCTCTCTCTCTCTCTCTCTCTCTCTCTCTCCTTTTTAATTTGAAAATTTCATACAATATTTTATAAGTTTCATTGAGAGGAGGGAAACACCAAAATTTGAAGAGGGGGTGGGGGGCGGGGGGTGATGGGGGGGATGTTTAAGCCATAATTTGAAAGTTTAGGCGCTAATTTTTTTTGTTGAAAATAAATGCGGTAATATGACAGGTAAAAGTTGAGGTAATAAATGTGGTAATAAATGCGGAAAAGCTCGTAGTAATATTTTAAATAGAAAAACCCTCCCCCCCCTCGCCCTCCTCTCTCTTCCTTCTCCTGCTGAGTTTGGACCTTCTCTGTACAAAACGTGGTAAAACAGCGTGGTAAACACTTAGAGATTTTCATAGTGTTCGACCGTGTGCAAATGCTCATATTGGTGTAGATTCGAGGATTTAGGCAGCACCGGTTGTGCATTTAGATTCTCCTATTAAGGTAGTACAACAATGATTTTCAAACATGACCAAATGTAGATTCACTGATTTAGGCAGCATTAGTGCACATTCGCCGATTTGGACACCACGTCTTATTGGTGTAGATTTGCCTCTTTAGGCAACATCGATCACAAAATCATGCTGCAGTGTAGTTGGCCACCATTATCCCTAGCATGCTTTTGTTACTCGGGTACACAGAATGAAAGATATTTGGATTTGGATTTGAAATGGGTATTTGGACTTGGATTTATGTGGGATTTGGACTTTATATATGACATTTGCCTATCGCGACAATATTTATGGAATTGACATCGACATTGATGAGAATTCACTTATTGGATGATGAGTGTGACCAATGATATCCTGATTCATCAGGGTATAACGTATACTACATATTCTAGTGGTATGGGACACTAGAATAGGTACTATGTGGATGACGGAAGTCATAACCAATGTTGTTTAGTTTCATTAATTTTTTCTTTTACTATGTGCTATTTTTTACATAGATTTCTAATCACTATTTTTGACAAGTATAGTTTGTAGATTCTTATATTTGCAACTAAGGACGGTTGCTTTCCAACGGAGAGGTATGTAATGGTAATTGATAATTGTATATTTATTGCAGCTGACAGGTGCAAAAAGAGTTAGCATCTAATGGATTATGCAAAAGGATATTACAATTTATGTATATTTGATTAATCAAGTGCTCCTTATGAGCTTTGGTCATTTATGACCGGCCATCCCGTTTGTACTCACTTTGACCATTCAAGAAATCTATAAAGTAAATACGTGTAAGAGGGAAATGGTCACTCTTGCACGGGGGGAGATTACACCCAGTGTTTGTGTCTTTCTTCTCTTATCTCCTCTCTTCTCTCTTGATGTGCCAGATATGCACTCGGCTCTAGGAAGTGCACCTGCACGCACTCTTCTACTGTCCCTCAGTCACTATTTCTCTATGTTCACGTATAAAGTCGATTACGTGCTTGTGGACTCGCCAGGTATGGAGATTTGTGAGTTTAATGGTTACAGTATGTTTTTTTTAGTGTTTTGCAGGGCTCTCCATGCTCTCGTTTGTAGAATTCTAAAATTTGGTAAGACTAAAAACTCAAAGCTTTGCCAATTTTTAGCAAAGTCTTTTAATCTCAATCCCTATTCGCAATTTTGGTGCGTGAACAATGCCCTAATGGCCAAATTCGACTTAAAAGTCAGTTTCAAATTGAGTTTTTGTTTAAACATATCCTTGCCGGTTAACTTTCGACATAAATTTAATTTCTCAATTTTTTGCAGTTTTGTTTTTACTTGTTTAGGGTTATTGTAATTTTGCAACTGCTCGCTTCTTAGCTTTTTAATTGCTTTCTTGGGTTTTTTTGGTGGTGCTCATGCTGCTTCATCTCGGTTTCTCATGTTTTCTTTCTGTTTGACTTCTTCTACTCGTCTTGTCTTTTTTTGCTTGTGGTGTGAATTTTTTATGATGTTTTTGGCTTTTATGCTCTCATTTTTTTTATTTTTCTTTTTGGACACCTCTCCTTTTATTTTTACTATTTTTTGTGAATTTTTTTAAATTTTATGTATTTTTTAGAAAAAAAACTTTCTAGGATTTTTTGTTTTTTGGAAACTTCTTTTTGAATTTTGTAATTTATGGATTCTTAAAAAAGGTTTTTATGAATTTTTGTATAATATTTTTATTTTTTTATGACCTTTCTATTTTTTTGAATTTGAAAATTCCTTTTGTTTTATTTTGATGGACTTTTGACTTTTTTGTGTTTTTAGAAGGTTTTTTTTTAATGATTGATTTTTTTAAATTTTTTGTGTGATTGTCTTTTTTGGGAGAGAGGATTGTCTTTTTTAAAGAATTTTTCTCTCGTTCTTGAAATGGTTTTTTAATTTATTGTGTTTTAGAAATTTTACTTTTTATTTTATATATATTTTATAAAATTTTATCTCTTCTTTCTTTTGGTTTTGTATTTTTTTTGGGTTCCTTTTCTAGTGGTGAAATTTTATTAAATAAATAAAAAAATAAAAATGCATATTAACTAAGTTAAATTAAACCAAATCTAACCTTACTTGGAGGCCTAGCAAGACCAACAAAGAGATGGCGACGGCGATGGAGGGGCTTGGTGCGCAGGCGAGTGATGGCAAGAGAGTTTACACGAGTGTGTGTGTGTGTGTGTTTTGATGGCGGGCCTGACACGCAACAAGCAAGAGAGAGAGAGAGAGAGAGAGAGAGAGAGAGAGAGAGAGAGAGAGAGAGAGAGAGAGAGAGAGAGAGTGGGCTGACGTGGGAGAGAGCGTGAATGGGTCAGTGGCCACTCGATGCGCAGGTGGGTGGGGTCTGGTTCGCCACAGACTAGAGAGAGAATGAGTAGTGTATGTGTGTGTGGCATCAACAATGGGTAGAAAGAGAGGGAAATGATAGTGTGGCAAAGGGGAGAGAGAAAGAGAGAATTGTGCTCGACTGCGTGCAAAGAGAGAGAGAGAGAGAGAGAGAGAGAGAGAGAGAGAGAGAGAGAGAGAGAGATTCAGGGGTCCTACAGCATGTGGGTGGTCGTTTGTATGACGCTAGAGGACAATGAGATGGGGTTGTAAAAAATGAAGAGAGAGAGAGAAAGAAGGAGAGAAGAAGAAGACTATCTTCGACGCTTGTAAGAGAGAGAGAGGTAACGAAGCTATTTTCGGCCTTTGAAGACCACAAGCGGGGGGGGGGGGGGGGGGGGAGAGAGAGAGAGATTGACTTTTCCTTAAAAATTTGAGGCCTAAGGCATGTGTGAGAGAGAGAAAGTGAGAGAGAGCAGATAGTGTGGGGTGAGAGAATATCATATGCACACCTAAGATGGGATGGGGAGGAGAATTTTTTCTCTTTTTTTGACTTTTTAAACCTTAATATGTGTAAGAGGGGATTCTCAAAGATCCAATCCGTTGAAGTCGATTTTTCGTCCGAAGCTTAGAATTTGACTGCCAAGTTTGCACGACCGTCAAAGAACATTCGCCAAATCTCGTGATCAGCCATTGGCACTTGTCAAACCCAAATTGTTATTTTCTATTTTTCAAAGCTTGAATATGCAAACAGTAATTCAAAAATTAGACAAAAATGCTAGAAATCATTCAAAAATCCAAACAATTGTCAGGATAATGCAAAAAAATCTCAAAAAATTCTATAAATCTTATAATATCATCAGCAATCACATTTAAACACTTTTGACACGCTCAAACATACCATAAGTAGCAATTTTTACCAAAAATACCAATTACGACAAAATCAACAACCCGACCCCTCTAAGGCAAATGGCATAAAACTCAACAAACGAGGCCACAAAAGCGCTCAAAATGATGTAAATATGCACACAAGACAGCTTGTCAAGATCACGCGATATCAAATTTTCTCGAAATTAATTGGAAATTACTACAAAAAATAGAAAAACATTGCCAAAAAGTTTCAAAAATCCTCCGAAAAATACCAAAACATTATCTTAAAATTCTCCACACATAGGGGATTAGTGTACACTACAAGAGGTTGTGTGCTCTTATGACGTTGTTAGCGACGGAAATACATTGGGTTTTTATAACCCACGATGTTGCTAAAACCGTTGCTAACAACGTCGATACGGGAGTGTCGCTATAAGCGTCTCTTTAGGCGTCTCTAAAAGCGTCGCTATATAGCGATGCGTATAACGACGTTTACAGACCGTCTATGGCAAAGCCTATAGCGACGTTGCAGAGCCTTATATAGCGACGATCATAGCGACGCCCGAGAGAATTTTTTTGGTGACAGGGCATTGAATGCCCTGCCACCCATCAACCATATTGGATGTCTCATTACTTGATTCACCTTTGAAAAAAAGTGCAAGGGTAGATATAGCCCCAAAATAGTCACCCACAAGACAATATAACCATTAACTCCATCATCCATAGTACGTATTGTTTGCAAAATAAAGATACAAAATTGACAAGCGTGAATTGATGAAAGTAAATCAATGACAATTGTACACATCATAGACAAAATCACTTGATTGGCAAATGTAATAATTACAATACCATTGTCATTATTGAAAAAATATACATGGTTTTCAAAAAGACGTATAAAAGTCGTCTCATGATACATAAGCTATGACAAAAAGAAACTAATACTATCTAGCTACGACTAAACTGACGTCGTCTAATCGGACGTCTCATCGCATCCAAGCGGCGTATTTGTCGGATTCTGCAAAAAAAACAATAAGAAAACTTTCTGTAAGTATAAACATATAGCGACGTTTATAAAACAATACAAAAAATAGAAAAGAGTAAACCCTAATAATACTAACCATGCCGCCGCGAGAACTCAGAATGTCCATTAGGGCGTTTAAGCCCTTCTTGCCTGCGTACTCGCGCTTGTACGGTGTGGGATCACGTCCTGTCATCGACCACTGTCAAAACATACAAAGATTCCATTATGTTAGAATAAAAAAACCCATAAACCCTAAACTATCAAACATAAAGATCAATGCAAAAACACTAACAAAATTGGCCTCAAATGATGCCCACCCGCAGCTCCCCAAGTGGTGCGAGCTCCCTGCCTCTACTCGCGCTCTTGCTGTATCCTTCTGTTGCTTCCACTTGTCGGGATTCTCGCGCGCTGCTTTCTTCACATTCTTCCAATCTTTTTTGGCCAGCCAATTTGGCCTATTCCACCCATGCTTGATTGATTTTAGCACTTCGGAACACTTGTGCTTGCAGTATTCGCGCATTCGAACCTTCATCCGGTCTTCATTGAAGCGCTCATCCCATGTTGGAACGTGAAACTCCTCATGAAGTATGCTAATGACTCTGTCTTTTAAATCACTTGGTACTTCACTCCAGGTGTTTAGTATTGATAGCCGTTTTTTGGCTCTCCGTAATTGCCATAGTGAGTTAACCCACCCTACCAAAATCATCCAAACACTGTGGCTATCCCTACCATTTCACTGTATATAGGTGTGTGTGAGTTAGGGGACTTTTCTCATATTTTCTTAAAAACCCTCAATTAGCTAGTCACTGGGTTAGTTGAGCCAAAAAATAAAATAAAAAATAATTATATTATGGCCCATTTGTGTGTAAATATTTCATTGTATAGGGCCTAAATAAAAGGATTTTTCATAATTATTTTGGTATTTATTTAAATATTTCTACCTATGGTGTGTTATTTATGCTATGTACATTGACTCACCATTACCATATTTTTTCTTACCATTTTGCATACTCTTTATTCCATATAAAAATAATTTCATGCAAGCTTCTCTTATTTTTGGTGTAACTCCATCCCAACAAAAATCCAAAAAAACTAGTTTTATTTATGTGTATATTTTTTCACTATTGTGATTTTTCCTTCTTACATCTATTCTCTTTTACTCTCATAAATTAGAACACCAAAAATATTCATCTTTTTATGGTAGACTTATAATGAGAGAGATTTATTTTGACCCCTTTATATTTTTTCCACCTATATTATTTATATTTGACAGGTACATAGTTCGGTAGGAAAGGACTAGTGATGGGTATTCCTGATGCGTCACAAGGTGGGTGACGGGTGCATCGGAAAGGGGATATCCATAATCAAGAGGAAATCCGAACTGGAAAGAGGAATATGCGTAAAGACACAAGCACAATAATAAAGATGGGTTCTAAGAAGCTTTTCTTAAAAAGCGGAATATTTTAACGAGTTTTCCGAGAAGAGCAAACGCTTTCCCGCGAGGAATCTATGTATGCATTACATTTGTGCATGTGGTTGCATCCAGGGACGCCTGGGAAGTGTTGTGAAAGGCATTGGTTTTAACTTATAAGGTTGTATTGAGTTTTTGGGCAGGTTCGGACCAATTTTAAAATATGTTTTTAGACCCCTCAATATTTGATTTTCTTAGTTGTACTATTCACTTATATCATGATCTTAACAATATCTTCAATTATAGACCTACCAAATAAGGTCAAGGGTATGTGGAATGCATGCATGCACCATGGGGAGCTCACTCTTGGAGGTATTCAAAAGAATCATCCAAAGAAGGACCTCACAAGGACTTTGTACAGTGGAAAAAACAGTCGGTTTTGCTGAATTTTTAAAGATCACATGCTCTCCGAATTTGAAAAGGTGATACAAACAAAAGTTGTAGCTTGTGAGCTGAGCTTTTACCTCAAATTTTTTCATATTTTTTTGAGCTACGATCTGTGAGCTATGATTTTATTGGTGGACCCCAGTTTGCCCATGCTATGCAGCCACACTCCCGCTTCCACTTTACCATTTTCCTCTTTTACACACACCTCTCCACTCATCATCCCCACCTCTCTCACCACTCCTCTCTGCAGCCTAGTCACCTTCTTCTCAACCTTGAAGAACAAGAGAAACCATGGTGAACTCATGTCTCCTACACACACTTCCATTCCAAAATTGACCACCTAGTCTCATTTTTCCTCATCCATATTACCCATATCTATCAAAAAACCATAAAATTCAGCCTCTTCTCTTAAAATACAGCATCATGGTGATTGATTACTCATATTCAATTACCTTGGCTCCCAAAGGAAGGTCAAGAGTGAAAAAAACGTATCGTCAAATCTAGTGGACCGTCAACAAGCGCCAAAATTGACCCTACTCAAGACACTTGGAGCATCAACATTGTAAGAAATCCATGTTTTCTTACATATTAAGAGTTTTTTCTTCCTTATTTGTATCCTACTTGAATACTCCCATTGTAAATATCCAATTCCATTTGTAAATCAATAAAGATACTAACTCTACTAATTTACTAACACTAACCTACTATGGAAAGTCCTATCACCTCCACTTCTCTCCTCTCTCTCTTCTTCATCTATCCACACCAACTTCTTGATAATTCCAAGAAAAAGAAATTAGATAATTGCTGAAAATCTAACCCAACCATGGTTAGAGGAGTAACCCTAGCCCTCAAAATTGCTATAAAAGGAGGGTGTCGCTAGCACAAAAAGGGGAAGCCATAAGCAAGAGCACTATGCTATAGCTTGAGAAGCCAAGCTCAACCTCTCTAGAAGGAGCTCTTGAGTGGAAGCTCATTGTCTTATGCATATGCATGTATTGTATTAGGGGTGATTAGCAAGGGAGATCTATGACATTGTAAGAGAGAGTGATCATTCAATTGAGGGTAGGAAATCTTGAATGAGGGTAGGAAATCTATCATTTCTCCTACTAGTGTAAGCCCAACATTTGCTGAATCAAGGAGGGTGGATTTGGACTAAGCTTGGATACTTTGTCTCTCTTCCAACGTGAAGTAATGGACAACAATGATGTGTAAGTGTCTTGGTGTTTTCTTTAAGTTCTTGATAGCTTGTCTCTGGGTGTTGTCATCAATTTAGCCATAAATCCCACATACTGTAAGAGGGCGACAGGGTGGAGAGGACTCCCCTGACCTTAAGACAGTGATTGGAGTGGGTTTTCTTGTGATGTGTTGTGGTGTAATTTACTCAAGCTATGTTGAACAAGTACTAATCTCACTTTGATTGGTCATGACAGATTTGTAAGAAGGTATTAATGCAACAAGCAACCCCTCCCCCTCCTCTCTCTTTCTCACATATATAATTGTGTTTGCTTGATCATTCCCGATACATTTCAAAGCAGCTCGAGCACTCTCTCGCTCTCTCTCTCTCCCTCTCTCTCTCTCTCTCTCTCTCTCTCTCTCTCTCTCTCTCTCTCTCTCTCTCTCACTCTTTACGCGTCCTAGTTCGCATCCAAAACTAGGTGGTGTCCCAAATTTGTGTAGGGTTAGGTTGTGGGTTTGTGTGTGTGCTTGTTGTTTTTTCCAACCCCAACCTAATTGAGCAGCACGGGAGCCTAGAAGGGTGCTTAGAGGCCACTCTTCTTGTTGCCCACCCCGGACCGCCTCAGTATGTAGTGTCTAAACACCTGAGAGCAAAGACCACGCATGCGCGAGATCACCTTCTTGTCGTCATCATCCATGATGATGACGCCGCTGAAGTCGAAGGAGTAAGGCAAGCCCTCTCGCCGATGACACATGAACCTGGGTGTCCCGATAGGAGTCTCTAGAGGCATGTCGATGGGGGTCTGGACGTCAGGTGTCTCCACCGGAGTCTGGGCCCCGAAGCAAGGAGTGTGGAGTGGGGTGGCTCCCGGAGGAGTAGGTAGTGGTGTGTAGCTTCTAGGAACAGTCAGCCGCCCAAAACCTGGCGTAGATGGCGATGTTGTGGCTGGTGTGGGGGCAGGCAAAGAAGGGGAGGGTAAAGAGCCTCGTCGAACACGAGGCGGTGTGGAGGCATCGGTGGCGGCATCTCCACAACAACCACCACTGCCACCACTAGAGCTCCGGTGCCTAGACGAGTGTGAAGATAATCTCGGTGACACCAAAGCTTCAGAGCACGACGAATGCTCCGAAACAGAGGGAGATGCAGATGGAGTAGGAACGCGCGATGGTGCGCCAGAGCGATGACGCTCCACGTACCACTGTCTTTGCTGGGGTGACAAAGAAGAAAGAAACTCCTCATCATCCATACTTGCATTAAACACACGAACATTTAAACTTAATATTGAATGAATGGAGTAGAAAACATGGAAAAGTAGATAGATAGAGAGAGAGAGAGAGAGAGAGAGGAGGTGCTCGTCGTCCCTACTTGTGAGAACATACCTAGAGCATACGTACCTGGAGTGGACGCAAAGACCATTAAATACAATGACGCAATGACGCATATAAATACAATGACGCAATGACGCGTTCTTCTTCTATCCAACTTGAGTGATGGAAGAGGCAAGTCGATAACTCAGAATTTTCAATCAAAAGATGTGAGTGCAAAATCAAAAGAGCATTATACAACATGGAAGGTACTTAGAGAGCTAGAGTTTTTACAACACGGAGCAAAATTGTTCAAATACAATATTTATGGCTTTAAGAGATCTCTCTCTCATCTTCGCATAGCTCAGCATAACTTCCTATATCTATATAGAGCTCTTCGTTTAAACAGATGTCCTCCGTTTCATTTTGTAGATCCTCTGCATGCACCCCATAGAGAGTAGCATCTTGATGCTCGTCTGGCACCACCTAAGCGGCTTCTGATTGAGCATCTTCTCCGATCTCCTCCATTGATGCCGCTGTGATTGGCACATGGTAGCCTTCATATGTCCGTTCACTACGAGGGGCTACCTCTATGACGTACCACTAGTTTGATGAAGACTTTGTAGAATGAAATATCACCTGTCAGAGCCATATAACTTACATGAGAGCTTTCAAGCACATAACTTCTAAAAGGGGATGTTAACTATTTACATACTTACTTGTTCACAATGCTCGCGTAGTACGAAAGTGTCTCTTAGGTCAGTCCATTTCTTAGATGAATCCACCTCAAGAAAACCAGACTCTCCTCTACGCACAGTAGAGTTGCGACCCTCCATGATTATCTTGAACCATTACATGTCGAACAAGTCGACAAAAAATCCTCTATAATCAATCCTCAAAATCTCTTGTAGCATGCTGAAGTAAGTGAGTTCCTCCACCATAGGATCTGCATTAGTGGACCGTCGTCGACTAGACTATTCAAATTTTGCTATGATTCCACAATCTTGAGTAAAACGCTTTTTGTCGATCCGTTCCACCCTAAAATGTCGACCTTTACACCATGCTACTATGTATGACTTATACTACAACGAACAAAGATTATGAGTGGCCGTTCAAACATCTAGAAAGTCACTAGTCGTACATTGCAAACTTACCTTGGTCGTGCAACCCCGAGAGTACTCCCACTCTTCCTCAGTCACTTCTTCACCGCATTGTTGTGCACTTTTCAATTGGTTGTGCAACCATCTTAAGCTCATGAATGTTGGTAGACTCTCCAGACCCGTTGGATAGTGCATCAGGGGTCATCTTCCCCGTCTCCATTCGATTCGTGCCCTTTGTCGCTCTTGCTTTGCATCCTCATATTGTGAAATCCACTTTTGCATCACTTGATTGTGAAGCATGCAAAATTTGTTGATTTTAGCCTCTAGATCTTTCGTCATCTTCTTCTCAACACCGAGATTGCACATGACAATCCCAGATATGCGCTCATCATCTATGGTTCTCCATAGCATGTCCCGGGCTTTATCAAATCCGTCTAGCCACTCTTCAATGTACACTAGGGACTCTGATACTAGACGATCTTCTGCCATGCTACCCTCTGGACGTGCCTTCTGACGCACATATCCCTTGAGCATTTTCATGAAACATTCTAAGAAGAACATCCATCTAGAATGTACTGTGCCAGCTATTTCCACCTCATCAACTATATGAACAAGAAGATGCACCTAAATGGTTAGCATGGTAGTAGGAAAATGTTTCTCAAACATGCACACAACCTCCGTAGTGTTTAGTTTGGCGAATGGTATGGAGTCTACGTTGATCTCCTTTTGTGAGATCCATTGCACCAGCTTCGCAAGTTTGTAGATTGTGTTACGGACTTCGAGAGACAAACATCCCTCAATGGCAACCGGTAAAATAAACTGCAAAATATGTGCAGCAATGATGTTAAAGTCCACACACAAATTTGTTACACAATTCCCACTATGATATATTCCACTATGAACATACCTGACACATTTTATGCCAGTCGTGTGACTTCAAACCGGTAAGCTTTCCTTATTTAGTAAAACACGTTCGGAGCGAGTGCATTACGCCAGTGGGGGTCCGCAAAGATTGAATGGTCTCTTTTACTTTGCGTTCTTGGAATCCTGTGAAAATCCATGGTGCTTTAGGGAGTTTTATCGATCCATCGGACGCTGTTTGCGGCCAATATTGCTCCATACGATCCACATTTCTAAGGTCAACCCTGGCTCCCAAAGTATCTTTCTTGCTGGTCAGATGGTCCCATAGTAGATTACCCACATTCTTGAATATGTGCATTGGATCGAGCAAGTGATTGATTATGAGTCGGGGCCAGTATGGTAACTCGTACCATAGAGATAGTCTCTTCATCCCTGGGGGCAATCCGTCATCACACATCTCCTTCTGCTCTAACCATGCTTGTGCAGACATTCTCGGTGGCTCTCGTCCCATAAAGCCATCGCGTAACACATGATTCTCTGGAAGATACGCTTGATGACCTTTGTAGATTTGCTTCTTCAATGGGGACGCCCTACGTGCATTCAGTCTAGGTCCACATGTGACACATGCTCTGTATCCGCTTGTTTGAATCCCTGCATGTATACACATGATAATAGATAAGCTTGAGAAAAACCAAGATTTATAGTGTTTGAGTGAGGAGTGTAAATAACCTGATCATTCTGCTAGTCCGGGATAGTCATGCATGGTCCACATTAGAATGCCTCTGATCAAAGCATTCTGTCGGCCTGTGTGTTGGCTCATATCCACCCAGTTGTTGTAGCTCTTCCAATAGTGGACAAAGATACACATCCATATTCTTCACTTTATATCGCCCTGGCACAATCAAGATTAGCCATAGGTGCCCCTTCTTCGTAGTCAACCACAGGGTAATGTTGTAGTTGACGATGACAACGGACCATACACTGTAAGATGTTGATCTTTGACCAAATGGATTTACGCCATCCATAGCTAGGCCTAAGCGCAAATTTTGAGCTTCCCTGGAAATATCCGACCATGTTCCATCTATATGTTTCCAGGCTGCACAATCTGCAGGAATCCATAGCACACAATCCGAAGATTTATTCTCGTCATGCCATGATGCTAGGGCGGCCGTAGACTTACATTCGAAGAAATGCTTGATGCGAGGAAGCAAAGGAAAATGTCACAAAACCTTTTGCGGAATTTTTGTTTCGTGGAGATCTACTTCTCCATGTCTATGTATTCCCCTCTGAAAAGAATGCAGTCATTAGGACAAGAGTGGATCGAATTGTAATCCATCCCCAAGTTTCGCAAAATCTTTCTTGCTTTCTCTCGGGAATATGGCATCACATTATCAGTTGGTAGTATGGGCTCTTTGAGCAATGTACACAACATAAAAATACGGTACAATTGTGTAAACATTTGTCAGATCATTACTTTGTCTGCATGTTGAGAAGAACCAAGAGCGCTTTCAATCTAGACACACGTGCTCCATTATACAATGGCGTATCGGCTTCACTTTTCATATCATCATAGATAAGCCTTTCTGAATCCATGAACGTCTCAATCATTTCATCAATCTCGGGCTCAAACATTGCCTTGTTGGGAATGTGGTTTGTATGATCATCCCCCGAGCTATATAAGGCTACATCTTGTGGCCTCACATATGCTGCTTGACCAAAGCTCCTACGAACACGTCTATTGGGTTACAAGATTCCTGCATGTAGGCCAGCGTCAGAGTCCGACGAGTTATAATTGGATTGAACTCGCCAAATTCACGAACGTGCTGCAAAGAAACGCGTCTTGTCCGTCGCACAACATGCTTGCATTGATTACAAGGACATAAGATCGTCTTTGAGAGATAGGTGTTTCGGTTGGACCTCCCCACATCCTCGTCACTACTCATAATGAGGGTAAAAATCTTATAGCCTGGACAAAAAATTTAATCTTCTATTGGCATTCTTTATCTTTTATCTCTCTCTCTCTCTCTCTCTCTCTCTCTCTCTCTCTCTCTTTGTTCACACTGTAAACTACCTCACATTCTCTAGTCATGTCCAATCCCCGCACACCTTGGTCTAGAGGTGCACGGAGATCAGAACCATTGGGTTATAATCTCGTCTTTATTGGTCAATGCCTATATTTGTGGGTACAACCCACGTCTACATGATACTGCATGTAGTGGACAAAACCACTTTGACTCTTCTCTAGCTGTAGCATTTCACAACATCTTAACATATTTTCACAGTAGATCTTTTCATCGTTCGTCTAACTCTAATTTTTTTACCGTAATCTCGAAGTTAGACTCTAATATAAAAACTCAATCCAAAATCTTATCTTAAATCTAACCTAATTGAACATGTGGTGATTCGCTCCATTGAAGGGTAAAAGACATACCAAAATCTTCTTCTCAGCTTTTAGAGCTACAATGCGAGATCTAGAGTGCTCCTCCTCTCACAATCTGTAAGCTTTCTCCAGTTTGCCCATTAGGGAGGTGGTCTCTCCCAGTAGAATTAATCTGAGAACAAAGCGATCAACGCTTGAAAAATTTCTACTCCCATCAGTCAAGATCTTGCGCATGGCACTTTCGAAAGTTATGTAGCTGTGCAGTAGTTCTTGTGTGGACCCGCTTTCTTGCTTGCATGTCTTTTGGAACTTCCGCGAAGCCGTCTGAATCTCCTTAGAGCTTGGGAGCAGCTCTCCATGAGTGCCCTCTTCTTGGCGCATGCTGCTTTGACTTCTCTTCTGTCCCTGCTTGCTGATATTTCATTCTTTCCCCAGGTGATGCAGCGACAATGCTGTGTGTGTGTGTGTGTGTGTGTGTGTGTGTGTGTGTGTGAGAGAGAGAGAGAGAGAGAGAGAGAGAGAGAGAGAGAGAGAGAGAGAGAGTCACCATTTTTGACAAGCGTCGGCGGCTCTCTGAGTTGCGCCTACACGAAACCCTAAACCCTAAACCTTATCTTAAACGATTAAAAGAAGAAAATGGTATAACCTTTCTATCACCCAAGTGTGGTAGATTGGTAATGCTATTTCCCTCTTCAGTAACAGTAACAGGTAAATAACGTAAATAAACCTAAATCTAATCTAATATAACGTAAATCTAAATCTAACATAAATAAACCTAAATCTAATCTAATATAACTTAAATCTAAATTTAACCTAAATAAACCTAAATCTAATCAAACATAAATCTAACTAAAATAAACCTAAATCTAATCTAATTTAACTTAAATAAACATAAATCTAATTTAACGTAAGTCTACATCTAACCTAATCTTTAACGTCTTTCGGGATAGTTTCCTACGATGTTAAAACTCTCTTCTTCTTGTGTGTGTGTGTGTGTGTGTGTGTGTGTATGGGTGTGTGTGTGCCAATAAAAAGAGAAAAATGGTATAACCTTTCTATCACCCAAGTGTGGTAGATTGGTTAGCCATTTCCCTCTTGAATAACAGGCTAGGTCTTGAGTTCAACTCCTCGTCAGCTAGATCTTTAGGTCTTTTTAATTAGTTTCCTACGACGTTAAATTCAACTCTCTTTTCTATCACCAAAGTGTGATGGATTGGTTATGCCATTTCACTCATGAATAACAGGTCTTGAGTTCAACTCCTATCGACTAGATCTTTAAGGTCTCTTGGGATAGTTTCCTACGATGTTAAGACTCTCTTCTTCTTCTTCTTCTCTCTCTCTCTCTCTTTGTTTTATATCTTTCTCTTTCTATCTCTCTCTCTCTCTCTCTCAATGTGTGTGTGCATTCTTTGTTTATGAATGTGTGTGTGCGTTCTTGGTTTATGCATGCTCTCTCTCTCTTTTCCTCTCTCAATGTGTGTGTGCATTCTTTGTTTATGCATGTGTGTGTGCAGTTTTTTGTTTATGCTTGTGCTCTCTCTCTCTCTCTCTCTCTCTCTCAAAAACACAATGTATGTGTGTGTGTGTGTGTGAGAGAGAGAGAGAGGGAGAGAGAAAGATGGGAACGGAACATGAGAGTGAGGAGAGGGAAGGAGCATACCTGGCTCTCCTTCCTCTCCTCGTGTGTGTGTGTGTGTGTGTGTGGAGAAGAAAGAGATAGAGAGAGGGAGAGCGCGCCTTACCTTGCTTGCTTGAGCGCGCGTCGAAAACTCAGATCTGAGATCTGAGTTTTCGGACGCTCTTGGTTATTTTTTTTAACCTTGACGGCGTCGCTAAGTTACAAGTAACTTAGCGACGCATATAGCGACACCGTCGTTTTCCAGATTTGAGCGTCGCACCCCGAGCGTCGCTACTTTTAAGTACCTCTTGTAGTGGTAGTCAAATCAAATTAAAATTACCACATTGATTCAATCCCAATTAGTTCGGACAATAAAAATCAAAGCTAGGCAATTAAACTAGTAATTTTAGGTCAAACATTGATGCAATCTAAGTTTGTAAATCCCTGTTTTGAGCTAAAAAACACAGCAACTACCCATTATACACAGTAACTACACTTTAAGCACTTTTAGGTGCGCACACACACACACACACACACACACACTATTATAATTGGTCGTTTTTACCAACTTTTAGGTGCACACACACAAGGGTTAATCACGTCAAAATTGCAAATTAAATTCACAAATGTCTAATTGGGCATGACCAAAATGCAAATCATTCATCACATTTACAAAATCATTATGTACACATTGTTTTTTAAGTGTACACACAAGGGAAAAATAGTGCACACACACCTAAAATTAAGCATACACACACTCATTTTAAGTGCGCACGCACTTGATTTTAGTGCACACACTTGCAATTTACCACCCTGCTCATGCGCTGATAGGGGCGGTCGCCATCCTTGGCACAACCCTCGTCTCTCTCTCTCCCTCTTTCTTAGCACCCTCCCTCTCTCTCTCCTCCATTATCACCACAAGACAAGCTCTCTCTCTCTCTCTCTCTCTCTCTCTCTCTCTCTCTCTCTCTCTCTCTCTGTGTTCTTGTGTCGACAGTAGGTAGCACAAATTTATCTGTCTCTCTCCTTTTCGATACTCACACACACACACACACACACACACACACACTCACAAACACCTACACACACACACACACACGTACACTTATACTCACCCTCTCACAAATCCATAATCTCGCTCTCTCACCATATCTCTATCGTTTAGTAAATTTAGCCTTCTCTCCCTCTTTCCATACACATACACACACACACACCAACAAGCACATACATATATACCCACATGCATGATCACATACACCATACGCACCAACAACCCACATACACGACATGCACGGAAGCAAAAAAAAACAACAAAAACGGACGACGACGCATCGACAAAAGGACCAAAAACACGCGATGACGACCACAATTCAAAGAAAGATGCCAAAGGGATGCCCTATCCGGCACCAAAGTTGACGAGTGCGCTACACCAACTCACCAGAAAAGCCTATGATTCACGGGCATCTTGTCTACGACGCATCTCCTCAGTAAACATCCGTAGGGTAATCTATTTTTCCGTTTTCAAGTCAAACCTTGTAAAAAAATCATTTGTATATTCCACCTCTCCCTAGGTGATGGTCACAAAGGCCCACCTAGGAGAGTATCATTTTCTAATTTCTCTCAAAACAAAGCATCAGTCAACTATCCGGGACCCGCGGCTGCCTACTTTGTCTCTCTAGCTTAGGGCCCTAAACGTAATCACTTTATGGTAAACTAATGCAACCTACACCTATAAAAGAACACTAAGAGGTCACTATCTAAGGGGAGGGGGGGGGGGGGGGGGGGGGGGGGGGGAGTGACTCCAAGGGTTGCTACGCATAGGAGAAGGATCTCCACACACGTGAATTTTCCCTAGAGAATGTATTATAGTTTCTCTCTCTCCCTCTATCTCTCTCTCTCTATCACCACGGTCTCCATCTCGTCGAAATGAAGGTTTCTGTAAATACCACCTTGAATTAAGTTTGTCATCACATCCCGAGGGATTTCATCATCTACGTCTTCATCTTCGTCTGTGTGTGTGTGTGTGTGTGGTGTATTGTGTTAGTGTTATTTGAATTGTTGTTGTTCGCATCCTAGCCGCTCAAATCTAGGTGGTGCCCCTTGTTCACTCCCCATGACGAGTTCGACGTGTACGGTCCTGGCATAGAGGCCGCTATGGTCCGTTTTGCGCTTGTGCTGAAAACGATGCATGTTGTCAACCATGGACGAGTGGCTGCGGGAATTCTCCGATTGGAGAATGGAGGAGGAAGAAATTGAAGAAGAACTAACAAACTTGATCGAAGTGTTGTTGCCGGAATACACCGTTGTCAACATTGAGGAAGTAAGTTCTCTATCTCACAACTCTCATTCTAATTGTAAATCAAGAGCCACCAGAGGGAGGGCAACAGGCTTCTCTTATTGTTGTCACCCACCACTGCACTCTATCAATGAGTTCCATCAACAAATGTAAAGGAGAAGCATAAATCCTCTGCATCGACATCCACCGCAAAGAAATCATCCATATTAAGGAAGGAAAGAGGTTAGTGAAGCCTCTCTTTCCCAAGGAATCTAAAAATAAAAGTGTAGCCTCTGCTCCTAAGTAACCCAAAGGGGCTTCTTGTGCCAAGGAAAAAGGAGGGCTAGCCCAGTCCTAAATCACATGACTCCCAAGGAAGAAGAAGCACCTGGTCACGTGAGTGCTTCGATTTTGGCTCTAGAAAGTAGAATCGTGCCTATGCTACCAAAAAGAAGGTCATCCGAGGCAAAGCTACAGAAGATCGCCTATCGATTCGTGGTGCGCATGCGAGTGTTGCTAGTTCACTTTGACAACCCCGAAGCGGAGGTGATAAGGAGGTTCCCATACCCTAGAGAGGAGTGGTTTGGCTACTATCCTCGTTGTTTTGGAAGGCGGGTAGAGGGCCTTCCTCCTCTCCTTGTGCAACTCATCCTGAAAAAACTCTCTACCACAAGTGAAACCCAATGGACCGGAGACGACCAACTACAATTAAATGGTGTGGAATTCATGCAACGAGCCGATTACAGTAACTACTTGCAATTGTTGCTGGCTAAAAGGCTAAGAGTGGTCAAACACGTCGCCTTCACTCCATCCGTGATGAGCAATGAAGGGAAGGTGGAGCCTATGAAGGGTGATGACCTCCTGTGGATGTGCTGACTTGTCAACACCGGCATGGTAAGGGTATAAGTGAGAGCTCTACACTCTGTGCATCGTGGATAATAGACCAACCGCTTTTTTGTTTAGATTTTTAAAACACATGCACGTACATATATATGTAGATAGGAAGAACTTCTACCAGCAAAATCCCAAAATCCCATTATCTCCCCGTGTTGAATTACCATCACTCCTTTAACATTTCAATTTTCATCTTGTTTTGATCTATCCACCCAACCTTGTAAGAAGCCGCTATAAGCCGCTAAGCTACTTGTGTTTTTTTTTTAATAGAAAAAAAGGGGACAAAAAGAGTTTGAAAATCGTGTTTTGCAATGGAAAACGTTTCCTTCCCAACCTTCATGGGTAAGGTGGAGAAAGATGCTTTGGATTTCTTAGATAATCTTGAAATAGCATGTGTCATCTCTGGAAGGGATGACGATGCTTCACGTTGAGAGAGTGATGGAAACATGCACAACGCCTCTATAATGACCTGACACACACTCTTGGGATGACACACACACACACACACACACACACACACACACACACACACACACACACACACACACACACACACACACACACACACTATGGGGCACCACTCGGCTTACACAACCCGCCTGGCCGAGACAGGAAACACACAGATGGAGTGAGAAGAGAGAGATTCCCCACTTTCCCGCTCCACACACAGAGATAGATAGATAGATAGATAGTTCTATTATCGTCGTAGGAGGTCAAATATGACCTATGGGACCAAATGAACATGTCACGTGGTGTGAGTGGAGTTCATAAGTGACTCTCGATGCTCAAAAATGGCTGAAATGAGCGTCGCAATAGAGAGTCCACATCGTGGTTGGGAGAGGAAGGTATGTAGGGAGAGCTCATGGCTGAATATATGGGGAAAAGAGGACCTAATGTGGTCAAAAGCTGAGCACTCAAGTAGTGTGTGGTACTCACTCTCTCGCACTTGACGAGGGCATAAGGTGCAAAGTCGATGACACTCCTCGCCAGTGCCCCAACGTCCTGTCTCGCAGCGTAGAGAATGGGAGCTAAGACGAATGGAGGCAATGGTGCGGATCGCACTCAACGGGATGGGCTCAAGGATGTAGGAATGGGTTCGGTTACCTCGTTCCGAGAAGAAGAGAGATTTGTAGTTTGGGGCAACGTGTGTGGTGTAATGGCTGAAGCGAGAACCTCCAGATTTCTCCCAAGCCATGATACATTGGCGTTGTAAGAAGGCCTCATTAACTTGGGAGTCGATCGACGCATCCTTGACCAAGTGACATGCATCCCATCTTCCAAACCATTTCTTGATATCAAGCATCCACCCCGAACTTAGTATTTTGCTCTTGCATGTCTTTTGAACCTTTTGACTTGCTTCATATGCGATTCTAGGAAGTCGATGCAAAGGGCTACGTTGTGTCTTACGCATGTACTCCACAACCCTTTCCATGCCCAAGACCTCAATGGGAAGCGATCCGGACTCAAGAAGTAAGAGCATGTAGGGTGTTTGTGTCTTGACTTGGAGAAAGTTGGTGAGAAAACGCTTTTGGACATTCTCAAACTCTTTCCAAGTAGACTTCCCGATGCTTCCACCCCACACCTCCACTCCATAAAGAAGCACCGGTGTCACCAATGTGTCAAAGAGGTACTTTTTGAGAGCCCAACACTTGATCTCTCCTGCATTGCACATGTTCTCAAATGCATAATAAGCCCTCTTTCCGGCTTCCAAGCGACGCATTGCACAATCCTTCCATTTATGATTGGATGGAACCTCAAGGCCAAGGTACTTGAAGTGATCTACCACTTCAAGTTTCTCATTGTTGTATACAATGCATGGATTTTCGTCATTGAGGGTCTTTACAAGCATAACCTTGGTTTTGGATCCATTCACGATCAGCCCGCTATGTAGGCAAAAGCGTTCCAAGACACTCATAAGCTTTTGTGCATCTTCTAAGGTATGTGCCAAGAGCACTACATCATCGGCATAAAGCAAAAGCATGATCACCGCATTTCCAATCTTAACCTCTTCTATGCCTTCTTGCTGCATAAAATCAAGAACCATGTATTCCAATTCATCAATGAGTAACCCAAAGAGGGTTGGGGAAAGTGGGCATCCTTGTTTAACACCAATAGTGCTTGCAAAAAATTCTGAAATTCCATCTCCCATACGTAATCGACATATCACTTTTTGGTAGATGCGAAAGACTGCATGCATAAATTCTCTCGGCACTTGAAGGCTTTGCATACGTCTCCAAAGATTTCCTCGCGGTACCATGTCAAAAGCTTTCTTGAAATCCACAAAGCAACAATACAACTTTTTTCCTTTCAATCGAGACGATTCCATAAGAACTCGAAGAGTGACAAGGTGATCAATAGTGCTATGATGCTTTCAAAAACCTGCTTGGCCAAGCGCACGTTTGCCATTCTTTTCAGCCCATTCACTTATCTTCATCTCCATGATACATCCAAATAACTTTGCCATCAAAGAACCAACCATTATAGTGCGATAGTTGTTCACATTGTTTACATCTCCTCCTTTGTGCAAAGGTTTGATCCAATTTGCACTCCAATCATGAGGCATGCCATACTGAAGTGCAAGGTTAAACATATCGCATATCCAATATCGTGTTTTCTTGCTTGTCCATTTAATCATTTCAGCCTTGACACCTTGAAGGTCACCTGCCTTGCGAGTAGCAAGTTTCTCAAGCGCGCGGCATACATCTTCAATGGTAAAGAAGGGAGACATAAATGGAAGGGAGCTACAACCCTCCATCTTATCAACATTGGGTTGCTCATAGAGGTTCTTACAATGCATATACATATCCTCAAGAGTCAAGTCACCAAAGCTCTCAACGCGCTTGCCTTTTAGATTTTGCCAAAACTTGCCACATGCATGTGCTTTCTCTTGTGCTAAAAGAAGTTGTTTTTCGACTTCCCACCTTCTCCTCTTCTTTTGAACAAGTGCTTTGTATGTGTGTGAACATTCCAAGTAAACTTCCTTGTCTTTGATTGCATCCAATCTTAGCAAGTGTTTTCGGGCTTGACTACATTCCATGTCAAACCATTTCTTCTTGGTGCTACCCTTCTTAGACCTTTTGCAAGACATGTGTTTCGCCGAAAAGCATTCCTTCGCACAAGAGAAAATTACTTCTTTGAAAACTTTCCACTTGCATTCTAATGTTGGGCTCCCTTGATGCTCTATCATGCTTAACATTTGGTCCACCATATCAGCATATATAAGTGCTCGTTTGAAGTCTAGACGTAGGTACAAATGATTCACATCATGATTGGAGGCTACATGCTCGGGCCGTTTACCACACTTGAGGTCAATACATAACATCCTATGATCCGATTCCGGATTCCATTCACCAAGTGTAAAGCTTTGTATGCATTCTAGAGTGGCTTCTGAGAACAACATATAGTCAATCACGCTAGCACCATTGTGCTTTCTACATGTAAAGTCATTGGTGCCTTGCCATAGAGATACACCATTTGCAATGAACATTCCGGTACTATTGCACATATGTAGAAGTGACTTTCTATAGTGATCCACTTCTTTTGCATCATTAGAACTTCGATTATACATGTATGAGTCATCCACTCTTCTTGATACATGCGGCATGTCGACTTGTTGTGTGACGTGTTGTAACATATTTGTGCGAGCATTCATGTCTCCAAAAACAATGACTTCACCTTGATCCTTGTAATAAGCAATGTCTTCCTCTAGTTCAACAAAGGGCTGATCTCTATCCATATTCAAGCGAGCATAAAAGTTGGAGTCATAGTGAGGAATGTAGCAGCCGGCCACAAACATGACTTGACCATTTGGTGGGCTGATTTTCAGCCATAAGTAGCGTTTATACTTATCTTCTTTGACAATGGAAACATCTTTCAAACCCTTTTTGGTCATACATGCTATGCCTCCTTGGCCTCTTCGTTGCTTTGCATTTTTGGCCCACATCAAAGAATGTACATCGTATTTGTCAAATCCAAGAATTCGTTGCGCATCATGCTCCCATGTTTCGACAAGAAGTATCACATCGGAGTCATTGGTAAGCTCATCAATGCCAATTCCCGCATTCCATGGATACCCGTTACAATTCCAAAAGCTTATTCGCAAGTGTGAGTTGGTCTCATAGATCATGTGTCCCTATTTGTTGGGTGGACTTGCATCCTCCTCAAGTGCCTTTTCTTCTTGAGATGATACCTTAACCTTCTTGCTTCTTTCCTCGTATGCTTTGCGACGTACATTTTGTTGCATAAGAGTGCGATCCTCATATACATTACAACCCGTTCCTTTGAGGTAGATCCAACCATTGTCAAGGATGATCTTTCTCTTTACCTCATCAGCCATGGTACATACAATAGGTCTTTCTCCCGAGCGAGGGACTCCTTGTTTTCCAACTCGATGTGCACCATAAGCCATGATTCCTGACATGCCAAAGTGTGTAGCAAAAAAATCTTCAATAGCAACCGCAAGAGATTGGGGTGTTTCCATGCTTTCCTCCTTGATTCCACGAATGACGATGTTTTTTGAGCGTTTTTGTCGTTCTTGCAATTCTTGAGTGTCCACATTCTCTACATTCTTTGCTTGGACAACGGCTTGCGTGATAGGAGATGTAGAAACCACATTATCCTTACATATATCAGCCCATGATTTGGATGCATTTCTCATCTCACATACATCATGTCGTATTGTATCTATCGTTTCCTCTTTCAATACATGATCACTCTCAACTTTGCTCAAGCGCTCTTTCACTACATTCATGTCCACAAGAGAGCGTTTACATTCTTGAACTTCATTCTCAAGATGCATCAAGCGCGTTGTTTGCATTTCAAGAACCTTCTTGAGGTGCTCATTCTCCACAACGAGAACTCTTAAAGTACCATTCTCCATTGCAAGTGCGCGCAACTCTTCACCTTGCTTGTTGACGGTTTCTTGTAACGAGATCAAGTAAGCCATGATCATTGCTTCCGTTGTTGTAGA
Organism: Adiantum capillus-veneris; assembly: GCF_014529385.1. Lineage (NCBI taxonomy): Eukaryota > Viridiplantae > Streptophyta > Polypodiopsida > Polypodiales > Pteridaceae > Adiantum > Adiantum capillus-veneris. The sequence continues at coordinate 54,972,149 of NC_140946.1, read as the reverse complement.
CGATGTGGTTGGATTAGCATCCAAATTCCTTGGAGATTTTGCATCATTCTCCATGGCGAGTGTGGCTTTTTCACCCTTGCGAGTTTTGTCTGACATTGCCTTCAAGTCGGCAACAAAAACGCAAAGTTTTGACAGTTTTTTCAGTTCTGAGATGCTGTTACAGCAAAGCCTTCCATTACACAGAAAAATTCTGTCTTTACATCAATGCGTAGAGGGCTTCGTGCTCTTCGATTGAGGCTATAGATCACCTAAATCGGAGTTCGGAGGAGCAAGTTATGGTCAAAAGAGTGAACTGCTGTCTACTAGGTCAAAAGAGAGAGAGAGAGAGAGAGAGAGAGAGAGAGAGAGAGAGAGAGAGAGAGAGAGAGAGAGAGAGAGAGAGAGAGAGAGAGAGACACACATCCAAAAAAATGAGCTCAAAAGAGGAGAATTTCTGATGTTTAGATACAATTGATCTTGGGCCAACACCAATGGGGCAAATAACTCACAAAATATGGGTAAAATATGCCAGATACAATCACAAATTGGAGCAGAATCTTCGCTCATAGGAGAAACTTACACAGCCAAAACAACAGAAAAACAGTGAAGAATTTGGCAAAATGGACAGCGCCATCGCGTTCGGAACGGCCCAAAATCCTAGTCTACAATGTCACAGTGCTCAAATCCGACCTCGGATGAGCAGTTTACAGCCAAACAGGCTCCAAAAACAGTAAAAACTCAATTGTGGCTGTTCCTCCTCCCTTCTCCACGTTTTTTCTGGTCTTCTCTCAGGTTTTTTAGTTCCCACACATAGCTTTTTCACTTGGGAACCCTTGGCCTTTTAGTTGACCTGAAACGGACCCCGAACAGGCCAAAAACTGACCCCGCAGTGCATAGTTGTCAGCCTGCTACAACCATCCGCACACCTGGCACTCAACTTTTTCCCATAATGCATCCCACCACTACGTGAAGTGGCCCCAAAAGATGGTCCTCATGATGAACTTTTTGCATAATTATCACAAGAAAACACCCACGTTGTGTCCGTACTCATCCACGTGCAAATATTGACCCCATTCGACCTTCTGACGCCACTAGATGCCATCTGACGCGCCTGCTTACCTCATGACATCGACCTGCGAATAGCTTCCTTGAGAATTTTTACGTGCTACCAACTCCTCATTATTATAGAGAAAACACATTGGTACTGGCGATAGTGAAAATCGATGCACTATGTACATGCTGTCCTACCTGTACACATGTGGGCCCCACGCAATCACCTGGCTCTGGAAAATGGGCAATCCTTTATTCGATGCACCATGCATGTGTATGTACATATGTGCAATCCCTTTCTCCAAAAAAATCCTGACATAATTTTCCCATCCCCTAGCCTGCTAGATCATTCATGATCAACAGCAGCAAAAAGAGATATGAGACTCACCGCATCACAAGTCTCCTCATCCCTCATAGACATTACTTGCTCCACAGACAGCTCCTCTTGTTCGACCATTATCAATCTAGCATGATACAATTTAAGACGCAATCCATTTACCCTTGACTTATGTAAAACCCCATCCAGGTTAGCCAACTGATATGTACCATTCGGGAAACACCGGACCACCTTAAAAGGGCCTTCCCACTTAATTTGAAACTTCTTTTGGAAGGTGTTGTCCAGCTTACTGCTGTAGCGCAAAACCAAGTCATTCTTCTTGATACCCTTACTTTTGACCTTTTCATTTATCTTTGCCAAAGACTTATCCTGCATCTGCCCATAATGTTCCAATGCACTCATCCTATCCAGCTGAACCTCTTGTAGTTTTAAGAGCCTCTCTTTGAATGCATCACTAGGCTGCCCAAGCAACTTCTCTAGCATCTTGACTGCAGGTAACTCTACCTCCACAGGCAATAGTGCTTCCTTTCCATACACCAAATTAAATGGAGTAAATCCTGTACCTGTCTTCACCGAAGTACGGTAAGCCCATAATGCACTAGGCAATTCCAAATCCCAATTCTTTCCTTGGTGCTCTGTTACTTTCGAAAGAATTTGTACCAACTCACCATTGAATCTTTCATTTAAGCCATTGCACTGTGGGTTATAAGGAGTGGTATGCTGGTGCCTAATCTTCATCTTTGTGCATAAAAAGTCTTGCAGTTTAGCTCTAAATCCTGGCCCCTTATCTGAAAGTAGCTCCAATGGCACCCCAAACTTGCAACATATTTCATCGTACACAAATTTTGCCACATCCTTTGCAGTGATCCGTTTTACTGCTATAGCCTCTGCCCATCTAGAGAGATAGTCCACTGCAGTCAAAATATAGCTTTTGCCCCTGCCTGTGATAGGTAACGGGCCTATTGCATCAATCCCCCACTTTTCAAACACATCAAACACCATAATGGTTTTTCGTAGCTCTGGCTTCAACACTCTCTTCCCAAATGCTTGACACCTATTGCAAGACCTACACCAATGGTGAACATCCTTGTGCAAACTAGGCCATACATACCCTTCTTGCAAGATCTTATGCAAAGTGATATTTAGACCAAAATGGCCGCCACATGCGCCTTCATGATTCTCTTCCAAACTCTCTATAAAGCTCCTCCCACCAAGGTACACATCTCAACACGAGATCAGCCCCTTTCATGTACAAGACATCACCAATCAATTTATACCTGGATGCTCTATGCACAAAACCATACTTCTTAGACTTCTGAATGTCCTTCGGAATGATTCCTGTCAGCAAAAACTCCTCTTCTTGAACCAAACTTTCCCGGCCATGATAAAGAGGTAAATTGGTCCTCAACACAAATAGCTCCCCAATCATGCTTTGAGCTGCTTCATGTGCCTCTCCATTTAGAGCACGCTCAATGTGTCTGATGCTCCATGCTTCAAACTTTGTTAACAGGCCTTTAATTCTGAAACACATTTCCTTCAATGAGGTGTTCTTGCTCTTCCACACACCCAGCACTTGCTTCACAACTAACAAGGCATCACCTTTTATGCTCAACCTTCTAATCCCATGCTTCAAACAAATGTCTAATCCAGCCTCCAAAGTAACATATTCAGCCTCATTGTTACTATGAGCATCCAATTTGAACCCTCTCTTGCATACTAGCTTCCCCTCTGGAGCATAAAGTGCTATACCCCCTGAAGCCGCATCATGGCTCTTTTTGTATGATCCATCAAAGAACAACACATGAACATTGCTGATCTGTGGCATTTCTTCAACTACCCTTCTCACCACCTCTTCCTTAACAAGAACGGGATTCTCCTTGTAAGTCAACAAATCAGCTAGGGTAGCTCTTGTACTGTTTTCCACTAAAAAGATAACTCAAACTCTTGCAGCTCAATTACCCATTTCTTGACCACATTTGACATGTTTGTGCCATTAATTAATTGTGGAAAAAAAGAATAACTCATCAAGAAAACAAAAGGTCGTGTTAGCAAGTAATGACGAAATCGTCGACAAGCAAATATTACAGTGGCCATCACTAGCTCTACTTCCGACAATTTTCTTTCCATTACCAACTTTACTCGGCTTGCACAATACACCGGCCGCATATAATGGTTGCCCTTCCCCTTTTGCAATAGCATGGCTCCAATGGCATCATCCCCTACTGATGGATTTACATAAAAACTTTCTCCCAATCAGGAGCCTGCATGGCTGACAACCCCCCTAACACCTCTTGAAACACTTCTTCACACTTGTCATCCCATTGCAATGGATCATACTTTGCCACTTGTTGTAATGGATAAAGAAGTTGTGAAGACAATGGAATAAACCGTGCCATGAACTTCACTTTGTGTATAAAGGTTGCCAATTGCTTTGTACTCGTAGGTGACGGAAGAAGAATGATAGACTTAACCTTGTCTGGATTAGCCTCAATGCCATTTTCTGACACCATATGGCCCAATAACTTCACCCTTGGCTGTGCTAGATGACATTTCTTTGGATTTAGTTGTCCTCCACATTCATCATATCGAGCCAATACCATTTGCAACTTCTCATGGTGTTCAGCCCTACTGCTGTAGACATAGAAGTCGTCCATAAAAGCTTTAACACAACTACCAATGAATGGTGCCAATACCCGATTTGCTCTCTCTTGATAGAAAGATGGTCCATTTGACAACCCAAATGGCAATACTGTGTAGCAATAGCAGCCCCATGGTGTAATGAAAGTTGTCTTTGTTCGGTCTTTAAAAGAAATCTTCAATTGAAAATAGCATGAAAAACCATCACACACACTGTACCTCTCATAACCTGCCACTGAATCCAAGATCTGATCAATGAATGGAAGAGGGTATGGGTTCTTCTTAGTGGCTTCATTGAAGGGTTTAAAATCCACACAAATCCTCCACTTCCCATCCTTCTTTGGACTGACTACTACTGGACTCGCCCATTCAGTGGTTTCCACTGGGACTATGAACCCTACCTTCAATAACTTGTCCACCTCTTCCCGCAAGGCTTCCATTTTCTCTTGATCCATCCTTCTTAGCCTTTGCCGCACTGGCTTAGCACCTTCTTTCAGCTCTATATGCATCTCTTTGCCCTTGAACCCTCTGATCTCTTCATATGAAGTAATGAACAAATCAGGAAAACTAGGCAGCATGTGCAAATATATCTCCTTCTCCATAGCTCAGAGGTCTCCACTAATCATTTGTGCCATCAATTCCTGCTTCTTCGACAATTCAAACTTGGTTTGCATCAGTCCTTCAATCACTTCATAAGGCCCTTCACTTTCATCTTCAACCTTATTTGCAAAAGCGACTAAACCAGACTCATGGATTTCTTTGTCCATCAAAATAAATGCAACATCAACATCCTCATCACTGCTAGTAGTACTATCACTGTCCTCGTCAGATACTGTGGAATAGTCTTCATCACTAGAATCATCCTCATCTTCATAAAGTTCCTCCAATCTTTTCCTTGTGTCCATATTATAAAGCTTCTTGGCATCTGTCTGTCCATAGAGGCTAATTGTACCACGTCTCCAATCTTGAACAGCTCCCACTGCACGTAACCATGGTCTTCCCAATATAATAGGATATGCTCCCAACCCCGTTGGCATCACATGAAAATCAACCACCGCCTTTGCATCATACGCCTCCACTTCTATGCTCTTTACAACACCCAAACATTTTACTTTTTGATGATTTGCCAACCTGATCCGAAAGCCTGACACCCCAGTCACTATAAGACCCATCTTCTCAACGCATGAGTGTGTTATGACACATATTTGGGCTCCACCATCCACATAACCTTGTCCCAGAGTTTTTCTTTTGTGCCACACATCTACTATTGGGCAAATGTCTGGTAGCTCGTCCATTGCCAACACCTTCACTGAACCTCTCTCTGGCTCTTTCTCCATTGGGTTAACAATCCTCTTCCACTGTCGCTTTAGCTTAGGCACCATCTCTATAAGCTGCCCAAAAGTAGCATCGGATTTCCTGCTCGTCAAATCCTCCTTCAAGTCATAGCTTAATTGCCCATCCCCTAGTGGAAAATTTGAAACATGAAACTTGCGACGAGCCCTCCTTTTCCTCTTGGCCTTGACATCCTCGTCTTCATGGCTCTTTCCATTCTTCTTACTAGGACCTGGGGCACCTCTTCCTTCCTTGTCCTCTGTGGTCCTCTTTCCAATAGGCATCATGAATGTATCCTCCAGCTTTGCTGCCTTCTCCAAGGTGACCGCACTATCACTTTTGTCTTTCCCTTTTCCTCTTGGGTTAATCCATTGGTTCCTTCTTCTCCCTTAATTTCAATGCCATAATCATTTGACCTAGTTAGCACCTATTTTGGCAATGGATACATGTCTCCCCCCATCCTTGGTGGCTTATCATATTGCGAGCTGATGTGTCCAACTCTCCACAGTTATAACATGTGGGTGTCTGCCTCCAGAACCTACCATTGCTTTGTCCAACACCATTCCTGGGTTTTTCTTCACCTCCTGGCTGATTTGCAAACCTCCCTCAACCTCGATTATTTCCCACATTACCTAGCATATTTAGGCTCAGATTCTTCATTAAATCTACCACTTGCCTCATGCCTTGCCTTAGCCTATCATCGTGCATTGTTGTAGTGACCAATGCTGGCATAACTTGAGGAGTAATAGAAACCACTGGTTCATGATGAACCCCTGGCATGCGACCTTGTAAAGAATCCATAGGATGAAACTCAGGCCTCTTGGGTGAAGACTCCACCCCTAGCTGGCTCATTTTCCTCAGCTTCCACTCTTTGTTTCTTGCCACCTCCAATGAATCTTCATATGTTCTAGGCTTCTTTAGCTCCACTCTCCAACATATATTCTCCCAAAGACCATCCAAGAATCTGTCCTTCTTCATCATGTCAGGTGGGGGTACTTGTGGTGCTAAGGCCTTGCACGTCCGCTCCCATGCCAATGAAAACTTACGTATGTACGCATCTATCGGCTCACCTTCCTTTTGCACCAAACTTTGTACTTCTTGCCACACTTTGTCAGGATCTTCTGTCTTCACAAACTCCACTTCCAATCCATTCCTTAGATTGTCCCAACTCAATCTTACAGGTGGATCTACTGCACGCAACTCCTCTTCATATGCTTTGGACCAAACTCATGCATCACTCTTCAAACAAATATGGAGAAGACGTAACATCTGTACCGGGTCGTGAATTTGGTTGCTAATGCAGGCAACCTCCATCTTTTCCAAAAAGTCTTCCACATCTTCATCACTTCTTCCATGAAACTCCGGATAGGAGAAAGCCATGGCTACTCAAGTTCTAATGATTTAAGAACCCCTTCGAACACACGTGCAAGAACCCAAAACTTTTGACTGACCCAATCCCCAGAAACTTCAATGGAGATCAACTTTAGATAAGGACAAACACATGCACATCAAATGAGTTTTCATAGTTAATCATCGGAATTACAACAGGCAAAGGGCACTCCAGTATCTCTCTTAATCTTCGTGGCCCGAACATAAAGACTATGCGCTGCTGAAAAAAAATCTTCCTGGACACATGAACATTTATTTGGATTCTTTGAGTTAAATGAAAAGGAGTGAATTGAGGTCCGTTTTGATCATCCATTAAAGCCAACCATGTAGCTCCCAAGAAGGCACACATGACTTATCCTCTGATTTTGCTAGAATTTCAGCAGCATAACAACATAAATGGCTCAAAGGACCAAAAAACCAGCCATCATAACTTGGGAAAATTTCGGCAGATTTTCCCCAGAAGTAGAGCAGTAAGAACCCAAAATATAGACTGCATGTGTATGCATATACTGCCAACAATACAACCACACACACATCACTCCCACCCTCTCTCACCTCACCCCATCTCCCTCTCTCCTCGCGCTCGGCGCTGCAAGCGGCCACCCTTCTGCTTGCTCTCTCTCTCTCTCTCTTATCCACACACACACACACACCCTCTCGCCTCACCCTCTCCCTCACCACCTCACGCATGTGGCCTTGCGTTGCCCCTTACCCATGCGCCAAGGGAAAGTGGTTGACCATGTTGGATGGGGGGAAAGGGGAATACACCCGGCACAAAATTGCAAGCCTCTCTATAGCCCAAGATAAGCACTGCACCCTGATCCACTAGAGTTCACCTTCAAAACTCGACAATTTGTCTACAAATCTTGCACACACAACACTTGCACCAACCTAGCCTGCTGCCAACTGCCACACAACGCAAACCACTCTCTCTTTCTCTCTCACTCACACCACAGGTCTGGAGAGGCACACACTTCTCAAACCGGCACCACACAGTAAGGATAGAGCAAAGATGAGAAGGGGGGAGTAGGGGACAAAGATAACATCAAACTTGGATATGGCTTCCTTCAATTAATGACAAAAAAAGGACTCCAAGAATTCCCTCCTATCACACAGATCGGTCGTCTCCCGTACAATGAGCAACCAAAGAAAAACCTACAACTATGGCTTCACCCTTTGTTTGACTCTCCCCGCTGAGAGCACGACAGCCAAAAATCGATGTGATGATACTCTTGCTCTTGCCCTTGTTCCACCTTGAGAACTTGGAAGCCTGCCTCCTCAAGCCGAGAGCTGCCCTTGAACATAAAAAAAATTGTTCTTTTCCTTCTTCCGCTCCCCAAGCACTCTCCAAAGCTGCCAAAAGCCTGCAAAAATGGGATCCCCTTAGGCCTGCGTATGACCCCTTTTTCTATTTTTGGACCCCCCGCTTGCATGGGACAGCCTCCTTTTTCTATTTCTGGCCACAAATTTTCTTGCACCCCAAGAATTTGTAAGAACACCTCTCCAAGCCAAGTAGGGAATCGACGGCGCCGTCAGTGCACCCTGATTTTTCTCTCAAAACCTTTGGCTTGGTTGGGCGTGTGAAACTACCCTAGCCACATCATCACTTAACAATGCCGTTGTCTGCCTCTCACCAACGTGCCACCAACTGGCCGCCCTATGCCAAAACCGCCAATGTCGTCGCCCTTGCAGGGCCATGCGCCACCAATGCGCCACTGCCCAGAGCAGCCGCGGCTCCCCGCCATATCCTAGAGCTCCACGAGCTCCCATTCCATCACACACTCCCCCAATCGGTTATTGCCTGTATTATATACCCCATCAAACCACACTACCATTCCACATATGGGATTAAGCCCATGCCATGTGGCATCTCCTCGTCAGCTGAACCTCCACCCTCCCTTAAGAATTCCACAAAGATTCACCATAAACATTTTTTTTCCCCATTTCCCATGCATGTCATCTCCTGCTCAAGAACTTGATCACTGAGCCGACAAGACCACTTGGAAGCCACCGTTCTCGAATTCGAACTCCCTCCCTTTTGGCTTTTATGGGCCCGCCAACAAATGTGACCAAAACTCCTAGCAAACACCTGCAACCATCTTCAAGCAACTGCACCCGGCTTCCAACTGCTACATCTTTCTGTTGCGGACTCCATTTGATGAGCAGTCAATTCCTATTGGCTCCATACATTGCATAGCACTTTCTCAATCTCTATTGAGGCCTAAATAATGCGAGATGGTAGGACTCCCCCTGCGGTCAGGTGGGCACCAACCCAGCCGATGGTAAAACTTCAACCGGCCATAACCTGCAATCCATAGCTTTGATCTACAATCTAAAAAGATAGGTATGCTCCATAATTCGAGCACTACATGTCCAGAAACTGACATCAACTTAGGACACCTGTCCCTAGCTGCCCTGTCCTGCAAGAATCTGTAATGCACCGCACCTTCAAACTCAAATATCTTGGGCTCTGTAGATCTGTTTGATGAGCTGTCTAGACCTGCCCCTTCAACACTTCAAGCTCTACACATATGGGCCAACAAATATCACTTTGATCACCCTTCATCTGCCCCCTTGTCATGCTTTATTTGGATCCTTTTTTTCCCTAAAGAACCACATAAAACATACATCTCCGCTGCCACTTGCATGCACAAGCTCTTTCCACCTGCTCTAGCTCTCTGCCATGCATCCATAAGCATACACATCATTGCATGTGTCCTTTGCTAGGGTCGACATAATTTGCCTGCACCATCATTGCTCAACCTCCTTGTTGAACATTCATGTTCAACCAAAAAGTACCTTTATTCTCCTACCAACTGCAAAAAAACTGGCAAGCACTATCCAAAATTGTGAGCAAATAAAAAAACCTATTGTATGTACATAGTCTTATTCACGGACGACTAGTGTAAACCCTATTCAGGCGGGTTGTCCAACCTCTTCTATCAAAACCTGATGCACTACTAGCACCAATTCCCTCTCAAAATATGGCGTGAGACGCACACCATTTACCCTGTTCTTGATAAGATGACCATTCATCTGCATCAGCAAATAAGAATCCTTTTCTTCCTCACCTTCAAATTGACATCCACGCCCTAGCTATCCAAGAAGAACTTGGTGCGAGAGAACAACATAAGAAGAAAAAAATCAAGCTATGGCAAGCTTGAGCACTAAGAGAGAGAAGAAGTGGTGTGTGTGAAGCTTGTCTATGGTTTCCATATAAGAATTTTGACTAAGGTTTTTCCAAGCGTGGAGAGGTGGTGTGTGTAAGAGGTGTGACATCTTGAAAACAATGAGAAGAGAGGTGTAAAATGAAAGCGAAAGCGCTTCCTTTATGCACTTTTTGATAAGATTTTTTGATAAGTGCTTTCTAATTATCCTTTTTTCTTATCACTTATCTTCTTATAAAAAAATCTTCTACAAAATTCCATTTACTTTTTCTTTATCAAAGCTACTTATATAGGTTATCTACTCTCTTATCTCGGGGGGAGGGGGGGCGGTCACTACAATTAAAAAATGCATATAACGTAGATTCAAAGTAAGGATTAATTTTTTATGTATTTTCTCACATTTTCACATATAGAAGGGTGTTGAAAAAATGAGCTTGGAAAAAAAATTACAAATTGAATAGAAAAAGGGTCCCTTTCATTGGTGAAAAAATTACAGCTAAGGGATTTTATAAATATTCCTTGAACACACATGATATATAGGTTTTACATATAGTGACACCCCCCCGAGTCACTTATCTAAGATCCTTATACAAGTTATCTACTCTCTTATCACTTATCTAAGATTCTTATATATGTTATCTATTCCCTTGACTTTACTCATGCAACGAAGAAGAGAAGGAGAAGAAGAGGATCGATAGTCATTTTGAGAACCTACGCAAGTAAGTCAGAAACTTCTTCAAGATTCACCATCACAAGCACTTCATTCTACCCATTGTAAATATATCATTAACTTTCTAGTGATTACTAACACTAACCACTAACATACTTGTAAGAAATGCGGAATACAATAAGGATCTAGTAGCAAGGAAAGTAGAGAGAGACACGATGTAAAGTAGATTAGTGGCAAATCAAAAACTTTAGATTAGCACACTATACAAATTGATGGCGTCATCCACCCATGTGCTCTTAAGGTAGAGCTTAGATGGCGATTTAGATAACTAGAGCAAGTGAATACAAGGGACTAATAATCCTTACACAAGGATGTGTTGTGTGCGTCAAGTGTGCACACCATTCTACCAAAATACTCATGAAAAGGCCTCCTTATATAGATGTAAGGGAGCCTCTAAATGCCCATGTGCAGCCGCCCTTAGATAGCTAAGTCCAAGTAGGACTCTCCCATGCACCCATGTGTAGCCGCTTTTGGGTAGACAAGTCCTCCTAGAAATCCGGCCACTGACCAAACACCACCGGCCACCGACCACCGACCAAAGACCATGGACCACCGGCCACCGGCCACCGGACGGCCGTTTTCCGATTGTCTTCCGGCCGTCGTCCGGCCAAGATATTCCGGTGAAGAGAAAAAAAAGTTGCCCTTGAATTTTCTCTGTACCATCCACGATCACAAATAGAGATCTCATTAGCGTACAAAGCTGCAATCCACCAAATATATGTGATCCATTGGCTTCTCCTCATATGGGGGCCTTACAACCTGTGCAACATATATTGTGGTGGAAAAACTTAGAGAGGTGGGCATTGTAAGTATACCAACAATACTAACACAAAATAGCCATTGACCTAGCCATAAAAGACACCTCACCTCAAGCCTACATGTGCATAGTAACTCTCTCCCTCTCTCTCTCTCTCTCCTTCCTTAAAACTCTACTTTCACCTTATCTACCATCAATAATGCTCTCTTTTGAGCCCACATGCATGACTCAAGCAGACGAAGAAGGCCCGCAATGTTTTGATATTCAAGAAAAATCATAATCCTGATTTGTTAGCTTCTAAATTATGATTTCCAAATAATCTTAATGAGGGTCTCCAACCTATAAATGGGCCCCTCTTGTTCTTGTAAAACAACCCCAATATCTCACATAGCATCCAACACTCTGTGCGTGAGGAGAGACTTAGGCGTAGCAACCACTTTGTGAGCTTCACTCTTGGTGTGAAAGAAGCTTTTAAGCTACAGATTGCAAGTGAGAGAGCGTGACTTCAAAATGTCAAATCCACTATTGTATATGCTCCTCCATCATCAATAAATTGAGGTTTGGTGTAGCAAAGGTGTGAATCGACGTTCAAATCTTTGTCTGTCCACTTGTGCAATATTGTTTGGTGAATTCAAGGTGACTTGTGTATTTTAAGTATCTATCACTTGATCTTGTTTGAGAAAGTGTTTTAGTGTGCTTTCATTGCCAATTTTGCGTCCATTCTAAGCGGGTATTGTGGTGAGAGGGCTCCCACACCCTAAGACAGTGTGTGTGTGTGTGTTGAAAATGTTTAGCATTCACTAAGCATTGAGTTAGCTTTGTACAAGTTCTATGATAGCATCATAATGAACCATCTCCATATGCAAGTCACAAACAATGTAAGACCCCCAATTTTTGGGTCTTTTTTAAAAATAAGAAAAATAACTTTAAATATCTATTTCATCGAATTTTTGGAAAGAAATAATTATGTCGGGATGTTACGATGTGACGTAGTTTAGCTACAATTTTCATTAGTTGGTTAGATACTGTTGGATGGTCAAATTTAATGTAAAAATTGAATGGTAAGTGGGAGAGTTGACCACCAAAAAGAAAAGGCTTGTTTTTAAGAAAGAAGGAGTCTTTCTTTTAAAAAAGGGAGGAGGAGCTTAGTTTAGGACTCTTTTCTTGGGAGCCAAGCTTCTTTTTAGAGTCTCTAAATCGCGTGTCGAAATCTGTGTCCTAAAAAAAAAAAAAATACGAAAGTGCGCGAACTTGTCTCTTCTTGCCTCACCCTATTCTTAGCTAGTGCTTTTGCCTTGAGAGCCTATATAAAGACCTCTCTTCTTTCACTTTGAGGGGGGATGGATACACTCTTAGACGCGGAATCTCTCTTGCTTTGACGTTAGAATTACTTACCTATTATACGGAGTGGTGCAAGCTCTTCATCACCATCTCCATAAACTCTTCTCTCTCGTAAAGAAGAAGAAGAAGGATACTCTTTCTCTAATTGCTTATTATCTTCTCTCTCGTTTCACGATGTACACACTCTCCGGGAGTTTTCGTGGCGAATACCTCTACGTAGCTCTCATCACCACTCTCTTGTGGCAAAGCAAGAAGCCTTTAGACAACCCCAAATCAATCCGAAAGCACGGTGAGAAACCATAATTTCATATTCATCATCTCTCTCTCTCTCTCTCTCTCTCTCTCTCTCTCTCTCTCTCTCTCTCTCTCTATGCCGTTTTGTTTTTCTACGTAGTCACCCTCTTGGTGATTGTTTTTGGTATACGAGTGTATGTACGGATTATCCAAGTACATATGAGATTGCCTCATGATTTTTCATCATGTTTTACACGTTGACTTATGCACATGATGCATTATAGTCACATACATGCATAAAGAATCGCTTTTTCGTTTCACGTCAAAGAAGCGGTAGGAATACTGTTTTGGTCATAAATCACAAACTGTTACGAATCAGCCCGAACCCCTTGTACCATAGATAAAATACATCATTTAGAACATTTTCTCTCTTACGTGTCATGTGAAAAACACGCACGAGTTAAGAGATATGGTCAAAAAACAGATTGTTGTCCACTACACAACCAAATTTTTTGACTCCAGGCCCCTTAGAGAACTACTATATATATTCGCCGGATGGGCGAACCCACTTAACCAATTGAAAAGCTTGATGATAAATGAATTTATGTCTCCGTTATCATTTCAGGAATGCGAGTTATTAATCACTCTAGTATCAGTTTTACCGACACGCGAAGGAGTGCTATCAAAGGACGATACCATATGACTTTGTGAATTAACCGAGCCGTTTGATATGTTTTATGATTTTTTTTGGTTAGTTGATTTCAATTATTAGATGGCCCTAAACTTACATGAGAGTATATGGTTAAACATTCCGAACCGCATAGGCAGATGTGAATAAATTGATTTTCTTTGGAGATTACCGTTTGTTGTGTGAGTATCATATGGTCAAACTGACATGATGGACCGATAGTCTACATTATAGATCTGAACTTGATGCATTGGTTTGAGGTCAAACACTTTCATTTGCATGTTTTGCATGTCCCCGAAAATGTCAAAAAAATTGTTTCTGCATAGGTGTGAAGTTATGGTTTATGGTTGACCTAAAGGTCGAAGTTGTTTTGCATCATGATTATGGTGTTGGAATGTTATCATATGATGTATGGGAACTCATGGATTGATGTGGATGATTCATATGCATGGTTATGATTGCTTTTCACCTTTTTAGGTCAAGACTAGCTCTATGTGCTAGAGTGGTGAAGTGCGGATGTGATGCATCAACTTTGCATGGTTGGATGTTGAAAAAAAATTGGATTTTTATATCATGATTAGTCACTAGCCATACTCTTTTTATGCATGAAAGAATCACATCTTAAGAGTCACATATGTGTAGATTCCGATTGATTGGAGGGGATATGACAAACTCCAAGTGTGTGAGTTGGTTCGGTGTGATTATGATTTATGGTTAAGGGCTGAGATTCCCTCTTGGATTATGGTTGATATTTTTATGGTGGAAGTCGGTGTGGATTATGATTTTTTTTTGGTTTGAGTTTTGGTTTGAGTTATGCTGTAGAAATGTTGCCGAAATTTTTGCAGCCATGTTATGTTCTAAAGTGGCTATGCAGGATTGGTTGTGCCTCACCCAAGTAGGGTGGAGAGCTCACCCGTGTTATGTGACTGGATCATGGTTTATGGTTTGTGGTTTTTGGATTGGATCATGAAGTGATCAAGATGGTTTATGGTAGATGTGTAAGGGTAGAGACCCTGTACAGCCTAACTGTTTCAAAAAATAATTGTTTGTGCATCTGGAAAGTACTATTGTGATTGGGCTCATGTGTTATGTTTCTCATGGCAGCGTCGCTACAAGACTAGGATCACCCACATCGCTTATCCTTAGACTAAAGGGTCGCTGACCTGGGGCTTTTCTGGATTGGGGATGTTGCCTAGTGTTGGGATTAAAGCCCAAGTGGCCTCTTATACGGATATGGCCGGCCACCCGCCTAACTCACTTATCACTAACTCTTTGTGTATACTAGCAAAGTCGAAGACACTGTTGTATCGGGTGTGCGCAACACTTTGACTCAAATGAAGGTCCCTCTTTGAGCAAGTAAACTTTTTGTAAAGAGAAGCTCTTTGGCACTGATTCCGAACAATAGTACAAACTCACAATTAGTAAACCAATCCAGAATGGCTAGTATCCTGAGGATCCATCGAAGGAATATAGCTACAGCAAGCTCATAGCTAGAGAATAAAGATGAAGATGAAGTGTTTCTATTGAGTGGTTGTGAGAGACAATTGCCACGAGGAACCATTATTACCAATGAAACAAGAGATTTGGTATATGCCTTTTGGACATCAGAGAGCAGAGTTTCACCCAACAAGAAAGACATATGCAAGATGAGAATTGGAAGGAAAAGTGTTGCCAAACATCCTATACATCTACTCGATGAATCTCAGGTACCAACAACTTTTAGTAATTGTACATCTTGTTTGGTTCTACTTAAGGCTTATTTGGTCTAGGCAGTACCAAATTTGGTAGTCTGCTTTACGGCAGATGGTGTTTACAATACCAAAGAATATCTATAAAGTACCAAATCCTAGCTATCGAGTGCCAAAGCCTATCCATAGAGTTTAAAACCCTCTCTATAGAGTACCAAAACCTAATTATCCAGTACCAATGCCTATGTATAGAGAATCAAAGTCTATTTACAGAGTACCAAACTCAACGGATACCACCAAAGCCTCTCTGTAGAGTACCAAATCCTATCACTATAAGACCAGGATCTATTTACAAGGTACCCCACACTTCTGATAGTAAGAAAGCCTATATGTAGAGTACCAAATCCTGTCTATCGAGTACCAAAGGCTATCTATGGAGTACCAAAGCACATCTGTAGAGTACCAAATCCGGTGTATCGAGTACCAAAGCCTATGTATGGAGTACCAAAGCAGATCTGTAGAGTACCAAATACGGTATATCGAGTACAAAATCCTAGCTATCGAGTGCCAAAGCCTATCCATAGAGTTTCAAACCCTCTTGATAGAGTACCAATACCTATTTATCTAGTACCAATGCCTATGTATAGAGAACCAAAAACTATTTACAGAGTATGAAATCATCAGATACCACCGAAGACTATCTATAGAGTACCAAATATTCTCTGTAGAGTACCAAATCCTATCTGTAGAGTACCAAAGCCTATCACTATAGGACCAAAGTCTATTTATAGGGTACCCCACACTTTTGATAGTACCAAAGCCTATATGTAGAGTACCAAATACTATCTATCGAGTACCAAAGGCTATCTATGGAGTACCAAAGCACATATGTAGAGTACCAAATCCGGTATATCGAGTACCAAAGCCTATCTATGGAGTACAACTTAGATCTGTAGAGTACCAAATCCGGTATATCGAGTACAAAATCCTAGCGATTGAATGCCAAAGCCTATCCATAGAGTTTCAAACCCTCTCAACAGAGTACCAAAACCTATTTATCCAATACCAATGCCTATGCATAGAGAACCAAAGTCTATTTAGAGAGTACTAAACTCATCAGATACCACCAAAGACTATCTGTAGAGTACCAAATCCTCTTTGAAGAGTACCAGATCCTATCTGTAGAGTACCAAAGCCTACTACTATAGGACCAAAGTCTATTTACAGGGTACCCCAAAATTCTGATAGTACCAAAGCCTATATGCAGAGTACCAAACTCATCGGATACCACCAAAGACTATTTGTAGAGTACCAAATCATCTCTGAAGAGTACCAGATCCTATTTGTAGAGTACCAAAGCCTACCACTATAGGACCAAAGTCTATTTACAGGGTACCCCACACTTCTGATAGTACCAAAGCCTATATGTAGAGTACCAATAATATCTATAGAGTACCAAAGCCTACCGATAGTACCAAATCTATGGTACCATATTTGAAATTGTCTAAAGCCAGTTTTGGCACTACTGTAGTAGTGGAATTTTACCAGTACCATGAAGTTGGTTTTTTTCTAAATCGTTTTGTTTTTGTGCCATAGGTTGAACTGTACCAAAGATTCAAGAAGGCTCACCCAACAGTGGTAGTGTCTCTTAGATGCTTCAAGGCATTGAAGCCATACTTTGTACGAAAGTTGAAGGACATAAATACTTGCTACTATGTGGTTCATGTGCAGATGCTCTATTTCAAACAGGCCCTTAATCAAATGCGGTAGAACAAGTTTGTGCACCACGGGAAAGGTCACCTTTGCACTTGCTCTGTTTGTTGCAGAGGTGATGAGAGAGGGACGTGTTTTGCAAACCAAGCAGTGTGTTAGCACATCACCGGTATGTGGGAATCCATCATGTGCCCAACGCCTCGAAATTATGAATACCATGCAAAGAAATTCTTGATGGGGGACTGCTCACAATGTGGAGTATAGAGGTTGACATTTTGTCCCGATGAGATAGCAGAGGATAGCAAGGAGGTGTTTGTGAAGGTTTTCATGGAGGTTGGAACAGGACAGGTTCATGAAGGTGGGAGTGAGAAGAAGAGAAAGGACTTGATTGTGCAACGGATGAAAAGTGGGACTTTTCTTAGCCTATTTTCATCCCATCTGACAGGATTCATTAGGCACAACTTTGTCTTCCGCTGGCAAGACCAACAATTTAAGGACTGTTTGCAGAATTTTCCTAACAACGTTGTAGTATCTCTTATTGACTTTGCAGAGAATTATTCCTTTAAAGTTCAGAATGAAATTCAGTCAATGCATTGGTGGTCTACCCAAGTCACAATAATTGTCCACATCACTTATTTAAGAAATGCAGCATGTGGTACATAGAAGACGCTACACTTCTACATATTGGATGACAAGTAGCATGACACATTGTTTGTAAAACATTGTTTCTTGCTACATGACAAGTGGATGAAAGAACGAGGACATTCTTTGCAAAAACATTGGGTTTGGTTAGATAGTGTTGCTTCACAATTCAAGGCCCGTAGACCTTACTATTTTGTGGCCAGGTACTATCAAATGACAGGCTTGCACATGATGCATAACTTCTCTGCATCCCGCCATGGAAAAGGTGAGCATGATGGGGCAGGGGCAATCATCAAGAGAACTTTGACGCATGAGGAATTGAAACCAGATGGCTAACGTATGAAGTGTGCAACCGATGTTGTCAACTTTTTGAAAGCAACTTTTCAGCCAAGAGAACAGTCTCAGAGGTGTAATACGCAAAGAGTATTTTGGCTTATTGGTGTGGATGAAGTGCACCGCAATCTGCAATGGTACTGTGAGCACATCATTGGCTCCCGCTCATTTCATTGTGCTGATGGCTATTCATAGGACAACCGCACCGCCATACACTTTCGATCACTTTCATGCTTTTGTGATCCGTGTATGCGTGGGTTGTGGAGAAGATGCAAGAACAGAATGCACATTGAAGAATGGAAATATGTTTGCATCAAACCATTTCGAGAGTCCGGGGATACAATTAGGGATGACAAACCAGATGACGAGGAGGAGGGTGGAGATTCAACATCGATTTCGATGAGCCAAGTGTCCAACCTGCCACTATATGAAGGATGCCCTGAAATGTTAAGTGGCATGCTGTCCATAGGGGATAATTTTGTAGTGAAAGAAGCTGAGGCAAACAAAGACTTCTACATTATCAAATGCACAGAAGTGTTGTACCAAACAGTGAAAGCACAAAAGGATAAGTGGCGTAACAAAATTGTTAGAGGAGGGAAGGTTGTTGAAGGCTTTTTTTATGGACAAGTTGAAGGAAAAGCTGATACATATCGGCTATTGGATCACACATCTCCGGTAATGATCTACTCACATCTTGTTAGGGCCATACATTTGTCAATGGAGCCTATTGCAGGATCCCTAGGTCAAATTTTACAATACAAGTTGTCTACTGAAGTATATGAGAGGATATACAATAGCATGCCATATCATGATGATGAGAGCGATGAAGGTGCGTCCATGTTACTTGAGGGCATTGAGAAGCCCTGATTGAACAACTGAATCCGGTAGTCAATAGTACCAAATCTGGTAGTCAACAGTACCAAGTGTATTCTGCACTATGTGCTTTTTAGGGACTGAGTCAACTTGATTTTTTGGCCCTGAGATTTATGTGTTCTCTCTATCTAGTTCTGTATTGGTATGTTACCTTTCATTACATTACTGTTTCAGGTGTCCTCGCTATATGTGCATTAAAGTATCAAATTTGGTACTTTTTGGTACTGTTGAACTTGGGTGCACGTCTGTCCACTATTACAGTACCAAATTTGGTACTTTTTGGTACTGTTGAACTTGGGTGCACGTCTGTCCACTATTACAGTACCAATTTGGTACTTCTTGAACTTGTTGTATCACTTATGGTTTACTTTATTGCTCTATATGGTTCTGTGTTGGTATGTTACCTTTCATTACATTACTGTTTCAGTTGTCCTCACTATATCTCTACTTTTTGGTACTGTTGAACGTGGATGCACATCTGTCCACTATTACAGTACCAAATTTGGTACTTTTTGGTACTGTTGAAGTTGGGTGCACGTCTGTACACTATTACAGTACCAAATTTGGTACTTTTTGGTACTGTTGAACTTGGGTGCATGTCTGTCCACTATTACAGTACCAATTTGGTTCTTCTTGACTGGCTGTATCACTTATGGTTTACTTTATTTCTTGGTATTTTTCAGTTTGTCTATTCGTATTTGGTATGACCACCTTGAGTAATGTCTAGAACTACGTTGATAACATGAAAGGTATGCCAAACATAGATTCTATCTGCCTCAAAAATTAAAATGTTGGGCAACTTGGTTAGCTCCAAGAGGTTTCAACAGAATTAGTCAGAGGTTTCAACAGTAGAGATCAAGATACCAAGACAGTCTGAACAAGAAAAGTGGTTTTCCATTATGTATAGTATTGGGTTACAAAATTCCACTATTTACATGATTATGGCAATCTCCTACCTCGGGGGATCAAATTTATAGGAGTACCCCTTCATCTGTATGAAGTAATCAGTAATGTACCTAGAAATATCGTCTTCAGTGTCAAAGACTAGATTTTTGCGAGTGTACGATGTTGGGTACCGATCCCTTATCCACCCGAGCAACCAAGGCAAAAACAAATCTAGCAAGTAAAACGGGTAATCGATTCCTACTACCATGGGATTGTATGATCGGATTGCCATACAGTTTTCATAGTCATTTTAAAGAGACTTGTATCTACAATCATCTACAAGAATAGTGTTGCTAGCATCGTACTTCGGGTGCCTTGCCCACATCGTCCGTAGCTTCTTCAGGAAAACAGGCTTATCGCCCATGTCTCTGGGCACAACCGGCACCTCTGACATACGGGGGCCTCCATATTTCACAGTCCTCTTGGGAGAGAATATCTGCTAATGCCAAAAAACGAGGTTAGAGGTATGCGTAACTTATGTCTTGCAACATTCAAAGCGGGCATGCTTTACTTGCAAAATATTTTTTCCTTCTATGGTTGGGGAAGCACGCATTCACCATGTGTAACAGTTTTTCCCTTCTACAGCAGGACCACGACACTAGGCTGGCTTTCTGTTTAAGCCGTAGGATGAACTGCTCTGCACCCGGCCTTACAAGACAAATTACATCCTTTTGGAGATAGACTACCCGTGGCATGTGCTTCTCTTCCAAGCACTGAAGGGCTTCAGAGATTTCGCTGCAGCTGGTTATTAGCACGCCATTAAGATCAAGCACAATCATCCGCCCGGGTCTAGCAGCCACATCAAGCTGCAACAATGTGCTTGCCGGTGTCTCGTCTAGCCACCAACTTACTACAACACCAACAGACATAATGAGTGGGGACAAATACACAATGCAAAAATCATATCTAAAATAGAAAATTGGACCAAAAACTACCAAATTTGGTACTGTATTGCACAAGTGATAAGGACTATCCGAAACAACAAGTTCAAGAAGTACCAAATTGGTACTGTAATAGTGGACAGACGTGCACCCAAGTTCAACAATACCAAAAAGTACCCAATTTGGTACTTTAATGCACATATAGTGAGGACAATTGAAACAGTAATGTAACGAAAGGTAACATACCAACACAGAACCAGATAGAGAGAATAGATAAAGCTTAGGGCCAAAAAATCAAGTTGACTCAGTCACTAAAATAGTGCGGAATACAATAGATTCTCACTGGCTACAGTTTGCATGCACGGGATAATTGATCACAAGTGCGATTGCGCTTCTTTCTCTGCAAACCAAAAAGTTCTTACAAGGTCTCGAAATCAGGGGAATCACCTCTCCACTTCGAAACAGCATCGGTAGCAGTAGAGTCAACGCCCCCATCGGTGCTGTCCACAACAATATCGTTCGCAAGTACTTCTTCCTGGTCATCCTCGGCCTCCCTCCAATCTTTGTTGCCTTCCGACCCCTCTTTGGCCTCCCCTTCACTCCCCTTTGTGGTTTCCACCCCCTCCCCAACACCCCCCTTTGTGGCTCCTTCCTCCGTCCCTTTGGGTTCTTCCTCTCCCTTCTTGGCCATTGCATCATTGAGCTTTGTGTTGGCAGCATCTTGGCTTTCCTCCGCATCCATCTCCACAACAACAGGGACTTTACCTTCCTCCTTGTCCTTAGTCTTTTTACCATCTCTGGCCTCCTCCTCACTTTTACTTTTGGTGTCACTTGTTGCCTCACATCTTTGCCCTGTCACATTGTCTTTCCCTACAGAATTACCTTGCTTCAGATCATGGAGAACATCTGATATCTCCCTTGTCACGTCATCCACATCCCATATTTGACTTGCAGCCGACTTTGTGGCATGTTGGTCAGCAACTGCAGCATTCTACTCCTCTACAAACACAAAGAAAGACAGCACATACTAACTTGTATGAACACCTCACTGAGTTGCAAGTGCGCATATGTATTCAAAAATGCACACATACTTACTCTTGACAAGTTGAAGCCCACTGGCCCAGGACTTTGCCAAATCAGAGATTACCATATTACAACCCGGCTTGAAACATTGATCCCTGCTTTGTAACAGAGCACTGAAGCACAAGGGATGATACTGGTGTCGACACTCTAGCATTAAGGTTCCGACTACATGTGCACACCCCAAGGATTCACCGCATGCAACACACATACCAAACACCGGGATCACATTTACTGAATTATTAACCTGGGGCCTAGGATATAGCAGGAACCTCTTCCCAAGCCTGATATCAGACAACATCTCGTTCACAAATAGGGTATGCTCTTGACCTTCCTTCCATTTTTTCTCCAGAGTGTCATACTCAGCCTGTTGACAACCAGCGGTCCCAATTAGTTTCAAAAACTACCAAGAAGTCATACCGAGACTGGTACTTCTAAGTATTGTACTACCAAATAGAACCCAAACTACAAAAACCACCAAAACTACCAAACTCGGGAATCATATAGTACCAAAAACATATAAATACCCTCCATGCAGAACTAAACTACCCAAACCTTATCAAAACTACCAAAAACCACTTTTTGTAGCACTTTTAATTAGTACCAAAACTACCAAAATCAAACTACCGAACAAGCTTTTTGCAGCACTTTCAAATAGTACCTAAAAGTATCAATAATACCAAAACTACCAAATCAAACTACCAAAGCCACTTTTTGTAGCACTTTCAAATAGTACCTAAAAGTACCAAAACTACCAAAACCACTTTTTGCAGCACTTTCAAATAGTACCTAAAAGTACCAAAAGTACCAAAACGACCAAAATCAAACTTTCATATAGTACCAAAACAACCAAAACTACCAAGACTACCAAAGAAACACTTTTTGCAGCACTTTCAAAAACTACCTTCAAGTACCAAAACTACCAAAATTACCAAAATCAAACCACCAATTACACTTTTGCAGCACTTTCAAATAGTACCTAAAACTACCAAAACTAACAAAACTACCAAAGCTATGAGATTAAAACTACCATAACACCTTTTGCAGCACTTTCAAAAAGTACCTTAAAGTACCAAAACTACCAAAAAGTACCAGAAATACCAAACCATAAGACAGAAGGAAACCATAAACTACCTAGAATAAAAACAGTTCCACCATAAGTACCTAACACTACCAATCCCACCAAACCAAGCATAAACAGTTCTATCAAGGGTACCTAACACTACCAATCCCACCAAACCAAGCATAAATAGTTCTAACAAAGGTACCTAACACTACCAATCCCACCAAAACAAGCATAAACAGTTCTACCAAAAACTCCCAAAACTACCAACACCTACTGCTATAGAATCTCCTTGTCGAGCAATGACGTATCTTCACTAATTCCGTATCGGCGTAGCATCCTTCGAGTGGTAGCCAAATCAGCTTCTATCACATTGATTTTTGCATCATCGCCAGTGTTGGCCTCTCTCAGTGTTTCCAACTGGGTCTCATATTCCTTGATGTCATCCATAATCTGCTTGACAAGTTTATTGGAACCCTCTGCCCTCAAGAGTGTTTCCTTCTTCTGCTTCAGAGACATTGTCAGCTCTTTCAGCCTATCAGCTACCCCCACACATGTCCAAGGGACTCTCCCAACCATAGCTTCAAGGTCCGCAATATAATCAGGTGTCTTCTCCTCATGACGTTGTGGGGGGAATTTCTTTGTGGGGGGCATACTATCGATTGGCGTAAGTCGACTAGGCTTCTTGGTATTTGACGGGTGGCTTCCTTGGGATGCAACGTTTGCCTTTTGCCAATTATCAACCTTCTTTTCCAAGCGTCCTAGTCGGGAGTAGCACATGTTGAGTACACTCTCACCAAACCTGGCCCATGTAACCCTGTGGCCCGCAGGGTCCTTTGTGGCTGCATGACACTTCTCATATGCAAAACAACGGGAAAATTTTGTAGTGATTTTCCCACATGATGGTGGGGCTTGGTACACCTTATGGAACAGGAACCTGCATTCATCCTGAAGGCGTGGCTTCACGTGATTTAAGTAAATCTTTGTCTTCTTCTGGTTGGATTGCCTGAATACAGTGAGCCACTAGTCATCGAGGATGTCATCTTCCGTAAGATCCTTTGGCAGCACCCCTCCATGCTCAATCCATACTCATCATGAAGCTCTTGTGTTGTATAGAAGAACTTTGTTAAGATAGGGTACTCCTCCATCTTGTTTTTTCCTGCGATGTGGAAACAACACGCAAGTAAAGACATGCCCTCATTCCAGCAGTCCAAATACCTGATTATTTACCTTATATGACTCATTTCAGTTGTGCAAAACAAAACACATGGAATGAAATGAATGTATCTCATTCAAGTGACAATTGCAAAATTCAGTTGTGTACAAAGCAAAATTTGGTAGTGGTTAGTATCAAATTTGGTACTGGTTAGCACCAAATTTGGTACTAACCAAATTTGATTATGCTGACAGACCTACTGAGCTTCAACTTTGTGCTATGCTCATGCACAACATATACTGATTTTGCACTTGCATGCATGCAAGTTAGCAATCTAAAGAGCAGCTTATCCATGTATCTTTGTAACTTTCCTAAACCCTAAATTCCTTAAAAAATCCCAAACATGCACATGTACTTGCTCCATGCAAAAAAAGAAAATGCAGACCTCATCAGATAAAAGACATGCAGAAGCTTGCATGCATGGAAAACAAAATGATAAATCACCAGAAAACGCAGAGCTCTCATAGAACCTACCTTTAGATGTTGTAGATGACCGTGGAGTCTCATCATCGACAAAAAGAGGCCCATGCTTAAATGAAGTCTCCACGGACACAACATGTTTCTCCCTCTTCACAAAGGAGGCCCCCTTGCTAACCCTCATATTTGGGGTGTCGATGTTCTGAGGGGATTTTGCATCCATGGTCCTCTTCTTATTCTTCCCATTGTCCGGTGACGCTTTGGCTACTGATTTCCTTGCTAGCATCCTCATCTTCCTGATTGTAAGTAGCCGGGGAGCTTGTTACTTGCAACTGTAGTGGTTTGCAGAAGGCGCTGTAGTAAGAGAGCAAGGCGGAAGCTGGAAAATGTGTTGAGCAACTGCGCCACTCACAAACGCATGGTACTGTGATGGGACTTTTGACACGGTTTCAAAACACCACTCGCATTACTTATTGCCCCACCCACGTTTTCTTTCATGAAAATTTTAAATCATACAAATTTCCCTCCTACCATTCTTTAACATAGATGAAAAAAAAGGTTCCCTCCAAAGTGTGGACATATGTAGAAGTACCAACGAGGTAGAAGCAAAATAGGTCCTTTTTTTGTACCACCAAACCATGCTTTCACCCTGATGGGGAAAACCTATAATACAAAGCCTTTTGGAGGGGGGATCGGCTCCATGTAAATCCGGTCCTTAATTGTTGTCAATAGATTAATTTGTCTCTCTTTCTGAAGTATTGTTCATGCCTATCTAACTAGGTGTTATGTTTTTTGTTGCTCTCTCCATCCAAGCAGTCATGTTATGCTCATTAGGAATCTATTATAATGAAACACTCACTATGTCTATGTTATTTTTCGCTACACACAAGTTACTAGCCCATTAAAAGTTACAGAGCTAATTTCTTTGGCTTCATGGCAAACAAAGCTCAGGAAAATTGGAATGCAATTCAAATTGTTGTCAATGGTGGCAACAAGACTAATACAATGAGCGGTCTAGAGCGTTCTTGTCTTTTCCATTGGAAGCAAAGCTTGAATCAACACACAACGAAGTATGTGGCGCAAGATTCTCAACACATACACAAAGAAATGTGTGAGAAGTAGAGGCAAGCATCAACAAAAGAGGCTGTAGTAGTAGAGGCTTGTCTGATATTCCATTGGTGGCGTAACGGTCATTGCATAGACCGTAACATTCCATACATGGATTCATGGCTTATTTGGTGGGAAATTTGTATTGCAAATTGGGGTGGCATTATAACGTGCGTAGAAAGAAGCTCTGATGGACCAAACACTCCATGCACAAACCTCACCGAGTGCAAGCATGGCAGCTAGCTAGCAGGGGAGGGTTTTTGTAAACGTATTTCTTTATATGATGCATGTACAACCGACCTAGAAAATTCCATCTTACAGAGCACAAAGGCCATTTCATACAGCCAAGGAAAACACATTGGGAAGGTTCCATTGATACAAAAGCTTGCGGAGCGCCATGAAAAACATCCCAGTCAAGTGAGAGGCGGAAGTGAAAAAATAGACCCGGTGGCCTCTACACCAAGACTATGCACAATGGCCTCATCATGGGGAATACGGAATAGGGGCACCACCTAGCAAGATATGCGGCTAGGACGCATACATATACACAATGAAGCATACCATGGAAAACAATTTCAAGATCCACGCCCAAATGTGGAATGGGGTGGTCGGAGAATAAGGTGAGAGGAGTGGTGAGTGAGTGAGAATGGGCTCGCTACTCGTGCATGTTAGTAAGGAAGATAATGAGGTAGGGGAAACTTGCGAGTATGCTCACTTATCATACAAGAGGTGGCGAATCCGCATACCTTAAGATGGAAGTAGCAAGATGATAGGAATATGAGAGGGAGAGAGAGTGTGTGTGTGTGGTGGCGAATCCGCACACCTTAACATAAGCAGAAAAAAAAAAGGCAAGGAACAAGCATATACCATACTCACAATGAGATGTATCCAAAGCGACACAAAGTAGGGCACCAAGATGGAGTGTGTTGATTGCTTGCAAAAGATGAATACAATAGGTAGCGTATGGTAGGAAAATGAGAAGGGGACAAGATCGTAGGAGGCATAATGGAGAGATGGGAATTGATGGCAAGGAATATCATGAGTGTGTCCACCCTTCTTCTTCTTGAAATTGTGCCTTCAACCCTTAATTACAAGTGGTGTGGAGGTGTGGTGCTCATCTTTTGTGCATGGTGATGGTGTTGTGATTATGTGACTAGGGTTCATGCTACAAGCATGTAGCACAAGAGTGTGTATGGATAGGTGTGTGTGTGTGTGTTTTCTGTGTATCTCCCCAAGTGAGCTCTCATGGCCTCCTTATATAGCGAAGGAGGGAAGGATTTAGCAATATTTCTATTTGAGGTGAGTGTCCCACTTTGGTGACTAGGAAAATGGGGTGCATGTGACTGTGGCTCCCATCTTGTCTCCTCATTATTTAAAATACCAGAGTCAATAGAGAGAGAAGAAGAGAGAATGTGGGTAGGATGTAGAGGATAGGAAATATTTACAATAGTCTAGCTTTGGATAGACATAAGCTTATT
>NC_140946.1:54152572-54245072 GCF_014529385.1 Adiantum capillus-veneris | reverse complement strand
TGTGAGATTAAACTTCTCCAAAGATTAAAAAATGTGTAGCTTTTCATAAGAAGATTGATTTTCTATCAATACAAGATGCTAGAACTAGAATTTGAGTTGATTATGTATTCTTTGGAGATTAATTGCTTCATTATTTTTAGACCTAATTGAGGTAATTTGTGACAACTTACATGCTAAGCACTCAAGAACGGATTTCAAATGTAAAAAAGGAATAAATATTAGAAAAGCTTGAACAACCTAACCAAAATAGATAAAAGGGTATTTAGGAGATTTTTGAAATTTGAGGGGTATTTTGGGAATTTCCACAAATTAGAGGAATATTTTGGTAATTTTCTGAAGGGTTTTACACTAAAGAGAGAGAGAGAGAGAGAGAGAGAGAGAGAGAGAGAGAGAGAGAGAGAGAGAGAAGAGCTCAGAATCATTTTCCCCAGAAACTTCAAAAACCCGCATATAAGAAATTTTATAGGTAATTTGACTCTATTGAAAGCACTATGACATTTGGAGCACATTACCGCTCAGATAGACGCACAAAAACAAAGGAAAAGTTCAAGTCAAAAAATCTCGGGGGCGGTAATGCTCGAGTCAATGCTCGCGGTAATGGTCCTTCAGCAGTGCATGCGGTAATCGGCCCGGCTATATTTCCGCGCTTATTTCCACGGGACTTATCACAAGTATTACCGTGCACACGTTGTGGTAGTCACCCTGATGTTGTCACTAAAGAAATCTAAATTTCAACATGAGAAAACCTACAAATTCAAAGAAAATCAGTGTAAAAACCTTAAATATAGGAAATTTAACTATTGCCCTGATGCTTGTTCTAATCACTGTGATGGGAGTCATCCCTTCTCGGTCAGCTGCCATGAACCATCGGCTATCATTGAATGCAACTTTGAACCTTTGTCTCTACTGACTATACGAGTAAGATTTTGGTGGGAGTTTTTTGCCCTTCTCTCTCTCCTCTCTCGTAAAAACCTTCACTATGGGAGAATGCTGTTGTTACCGCACAGCATTACCGCATAAGAGGAGAGAGAGAGCTTCAAGAAAGAGAGAGATTGTATGCTGTAGCCCCGTCGGTGCGTTTTTCAATTTTTTCGCGAGTATTACCGCATATATAGCCGCCCATATTACCGCAATAGAAAAAGAGTCCACGCGGCCCATTCCTCTCCCACTTTTTCCTTTCTGTAAATCCTATTCTATTTTGTTGCTTTTCAGAAATTGGTACCCCCTTTTTGAATGGAGTGTAAGAAATCCCATTCTCATTGGGATATTTAGTACCTCTCTTCTCTTTGCTTGCCTCATCTATTGGTATGATTCTCCTACTCTACTCATTTGTACTCCATGAGATTCTATAAACAAAAATATTTGTTTCCACCTCAAAATCTTATGTCATCTATGCATTCATATGGAAATGGCAAGCGAATGATGAACAAAATTGTATTGTCACCCCCTTTTTGCATGGAGTGTAAGAAATCCCATTCTCATTGGGATATTTAGTACCTCTCTTCTCTTTGCTTGCCTCATCTATTGGTATGATTCTCCTACTCTACTCATTTGTACTCCATGAGATTCTATAAACAAACATATTTTGTTTCCACCTCAAAATCTTATGTCAACTATGCATTCATATGGAAATGGCAAGCGAACGATGATCAAAATTGTATTGTCTTGCGTTCATAAACAAATAGCCCTTTTGTACAACATAAGTAGAGAAAGAAAACAAAATCCAAAAGATATTTATTAATTTTCATCCTCCAAGAGATCTCTACAAGTGCTTACATCCATGTCCAACCCCATGGTAGCTAAATCAACAAATAAATCTATTGATTCATTCTCTACAGCCTCTCCTATTGAATCATCATCATCCTCTCCATCCTCATCCTCCTCCTCACTATGGTTGGTTATTGGGAATGGTTGGTTCTCCTCGACCTCAATCGCATCATCGTCATTGGCGTCTTCTTGAGATGGTATGGTGGGATCTGCCAAAGTCTCTATGTTTGTATCTAAAAAGATAGATCTGCTCCATGGTGTGACTGGAATAACATACCAAAGTAGTCTTCAATACATACAAGGCACATAAAACACCTGTAGGTCATAGAGCAAACAACAACATGAATGTAGTTTTATATGTATCATATAATGTTTTAGTGAGTTGCACATGGAATTTACCTGCTCACAACTACTAGGTTGCACCATGTTGTCGGTCTTCTGTTTGCGTGTTTTTTTGGATCCTCTTCCTCCATCTTTAAACGAGGCAATGATGGGTCTATTGTGAAAAGATATTGAGAGACATACACAAAAGCCTCTTGTACAATCCAACCCTCTGACATGCTTTCCTGAACACATGAAACCATTAGTGATTAAAGTAATCAATATAAAGCATTGTGAATACAATCCAATCCTAATAAGGTTTAAGGCTTAAGATCGATGAATACCTCTGGTTGTGATCGTAGCCTTACAAAGTCTTTCAAGGTCTTTAGGAACCTCTCAAGAAAGAACATCCACCTAGAGTGAACCACACCACAAATGTCTATCTCCTCAACAAGATGGAGCAATAGGTGAACTTGGCTAACAAGGATAGAACGTGGGAATGCATCCTCAATAGCACAAGTTGCTTCAATCGCTAGAAGTCGAGCTGTTGGAATGGCTGAAACTTCGATTTCTTTGGAACTCACAAACCTGTAACCAAAAAACCCTTCATAATCTTCATAGTAAAGTTAGTCTTCAAAATAAAGTTTAGGAGGGAGGATCAAATGTGCTATACCTGACAAATTCTCCCACCTTGAATATTGCAGTCTTTACCTTCATGTCCGCAAATCCACTAATGCTAATTGCAGTCTTTACCTTCGTGTCCGAAAATCCACTAATGCTAATTGGAAGCACAAACTACTGCACAAACAAAAAGACTTATTAGTATCCAGAACCCTAAACCACATACACACACACTCACATATACACACTCACATATACACACACACATACACACACACACACACACATTACCTAAAGAATCTTGTGCCAATCATGGGATTTGAGCCCATAGAGTTGTGTGGATCCTCCTTTCTTAGTTTTAGTAAAGGCACCCTTGAGCAAACCCATATAACCTGTTGGAGTACGGATGGATACAATGACTTGTTTCATCCACTCTTGATCAACCCTTGATAGAATCCAAGGTGCCTTTGGAAGAACCATCTTCCCCCGAGGCCCCATGCGAGGTGTGGCCAAAGAAGGGAGCCTCCTTATGGCCCTCATGTCCTCTCTAGCCCCCAATGAATCTTTCTTGCCTACTATGTGATCCCATATAGCTTGCCCAACATTTTTGAACACATGCATTGGATCCAATAGGTGTTGGATTTTCAATGAAGCCCAATAGGGTAGTGATAAGAAAATAGAGTACCTAGACATACCCCTAGGTGGATCATTGGGAGGAGGCAATGTGTTGTGATGCTCGTTCCAATGTCTTCCCAATCGGCCATGGTACAATGGAGTGGCTCCATCCCATTGCACCGTGGATCATAAGATTGATGTGTGGGCGGCAAGAAGCGATGGTTATTGGGGTAGATCACCTTACCAAGTAGAGCGGGTCTCTCTGTCACGAGTGAGGGTCCACAAGTTGGGCATGCCCTATGTCCAGATGTCGATGGTCCTACAAAAACAAAAGACATAACCGCATATAAGTGACCAATGCAAAGACATTAAAGAGTGTCACAAAGTATAAGCTTACTAGAAATCTCTCCAAGCCCGGGGTAATCATGCATGGTCCACATGAGAATGCACTTGATCATTGTGCGCCGATCACAAAGTGGTCTTGATACATCAAAAACATCTATGTCGTTCCATAGCTCTTGAAGCTCTTCAATCAAAGGTGCTAAATATACATCCATGTTCTTCACCTTGTGTTTTCCTGGGACTAGAAGAGAGAGCAGATTGTTCCCCTTCTTGGTTGACTCCCATGGTGGAATGTTGTAGTTCACAACAACCACTAGCCAAGTACTCCATGAAGTAGACCGATGCCCCAATGGGTTCACCCCATCACTAGCCAGACCAAGCCTCAAGTGAGGAGGCTCTTCTCTAAACTCCGGCCATGTCTGCTCAATGTGTTGCCATGCCGGCGAGTCAGCCGCCACTCTCATAACTGTTAGTGCCTGATCTCTCAGGGCATTCAGGATATTATATTTTGAATTGTAACTAAGACCTTTAACTTTTGAACCTTAGGGATATGTGGAAATTAGTACTTATATTCTTGGGTAGTTGTGAATGTGCCTTATGGTATCTGATGGCGTGAGGCAGTTTCAAGATAACTAACGAGGCAGTTCTCTTCCTCTTGATCTCGTACTGCTGTTTATGCTCTGTAATTGGGTGATGATGATGAATATACTCTGATGGCAGTCTCTTTTCCTCTTCCTTATGGTGTTCTTTGCTTATTTACTTTGCAGTATTGTGTATGAATACTCAGTTTACTGTTCTTGATTCATGTAAACTGCATGTTTTTCTGCATCGAATACCTGTTAGGGCTATGTGCCCCTAACATTTGGCGATCCTGCTGTGCGTGTCCTAATGGACATGGGAGCGAATTACAATAATCTCAAAGCAAAACGATGAGTCGGTTATGATGTGAAGTTTCTTCCTCGTGCTCTAACCGCCACTTTCTCTCTAAAGCGGTTCTTGCAACTGGTTCAAATTTAGCCTGAAGCATATGGCCCTCAAGAATTCAAGAGGTTCTTGACATGTTAGTCGACCTCGACCACCTGTAGGAACTCTTGAATTGTGTAACCCCGCAGGAAGTGTCTGAGGAACATACATCAAAGTTATTGGAGGATTTCTTCCCGAATCTGCCAAGGGAAATCAAAATTACAATTGTTGACAAGTTGCAAGTGTTTATAGGGGTTCTTGACAGTTTCTGTACAGTTTTTGTGCAGGCAGTTTTTGTGCAGTCTGCAGTTTGCATTTTGCAGTTTGCAGTTCAACTGTTTACATATTGCAGATTATAGCATTCCAATTTGCAGAATGCAGTTTCAATTTTTCAGTTTGCAGAATACAGTTTCAGTCTTCCAGTTTACAGACTACAGTTTCAGGTATTTCAGTTTGCAATGCAGTTTAAGCAGTTTCAGGGTTTAAAGAGGTACAAATGCTCTCTATTCTTTTGATGGGTGATTAATGGCAAAGAAGAAGAAGAAAAAGTGTGCTATTTGTCAAAAATATGGGCACTGTGCAAAGCAATGTCCTTACATGTGCAAGCCATGTCAAAAGGAAGATGTATGTGTCAAATACTGTATGCATAAACTGTGTAAGAAGTTGTATCGAATTGTGAGATCTTTTTGAGATGCATCAGATCATGAGGAACTATGTGATTCACAAGAGGATTTGGATGATTTTTCTAATCTGCTTGACAAGGCGGAAGACTGGCATGAAGGTCGTGAAGGAAAAATAAGAAAGTCATGCTCTAGTATGCGCAGGATACAGGTGTTACAAGAAGCAATTGAAGGCTTGAGAGAGAAGTATGAAGATCAGTTTCAGGATGAAGATGAAAGTGATGATTAGTGGGGAGTTACAACACCAATGTTCCCCAAATGCACTTGGTGTAAGTCCGAAATCAATGAAAGAAGCTCAAGCACAAAGAAAACCTGAAGAAGTCAAGAAGGTGATGTTGGAAAGGGCAGAAGAAAAGGAGCATCCTGAGAGCCAAAGAAGCCAAAAGGAGCACTTAGTATCCCAAAACCACACTCCAGATAGACTCAAGGGTTTGCACAATGTTGAAGTACCAACAGTTTTTCAGGCACCTGTTGTTTCAAAACCTGAAGTTTTAAAGCCTGAATCTGATTTTTCAGCACCCTGAAGTTTTTCAACCTGATTTTGATGTTCTTAAACTTGTAGATACTCAGATTATTGAAGAGAAGAAGTTGATTCAAGAAGGATATTTTGTTCAATGCAAGGGAAATATAGTCCAAAAGATGATGAAGGAAGAAAGAGGAAGCCAGGAGCAACTCATGAGCCAAAGGAGCCAAGAGGATTGCCAGCTATCCCCAAACCTCACATCGAAGAGACTCACCTCTTTGCAGGAAGAGAAGGAGAGTTTCCCAAAAGAAGAATTACTGATTGAGAAGAAGGGAATACAATTGGGAGTGAGCAAGAGAAGCCACCAATATCCCATACAAACCCATATACCAACATTTGACATCAATCTTGAAGATGTTGAAATTCAGGGAGACATTAGTTTCCAGTGTGATGAAGTGGAAGAGAAAGTGATGATGAGTGGGGAGTTACAACACCAATGTTTCCCTTGGTTGGGAAAAATCAGGTACAATCATGTTTAACTTCTCCAAATGCACTTGGTGTAAGTCCGAAGTCAATGAAAGAATCTCAAGCACAAAGCCAACCTAAAGAAGTCAAGAAGGTGATGTTGGAAAGGGCAGAAGAAAAGGAGCATCCTAAGAGCCAAAGAAGCCAAAACTCATCATCACTTTCGTGTTCCAGAGGCAGTGTGCCAAGTGTTAGTGCCTGATCTCTCAGGGCATTCAGGATATTATATTTTGAACTGTAACTAAGACCTTTAACTTTTGAGCCTTAGGGATATGTGGACATTAGTACTTATATTTTTGGGTAGTTGTGAATGTGCCTTATGGTATCTGATGGCGTGAGGCAGTTTTAAGATAACTAATGAGACAGTTTTCTTCCTCTTGATCTCGTACTGCTGTTTATGCTATGTAATTGGGTGATGATGATGAATATACTCTGATGGCACTCTCTTTTCCTCTTCCTTATGGTGTTCTTTGCTTATTTACTTTGCAGTATTGTGTATGAATACTCAGTTTACTGTTCCTGATTCCTATAAACTGCATGTTTCCTGCATCGAATACCTGTTAGGGTTGTGTGCCCCTAACAATAACCCCATCAGTGGAGCGATTTGTCATATGCCATGTAAGAAGCTCGCTTGTTCCTTTGGTGCTGAACATGTGCTTGATGCGGGAATGAGGGGGAAATGACGAAGAACCTTGCGAGATATTGTGGTTCCTTGCATTGCCTCTTTGTAGCTTGATTCTCCACACTTGGGGCAAGCATCAAGCCCTGCATGTTCATTTGCGGAATAGCACGCAATCATTGACACATGCATGTATGCGGTCATAGTCCATCCCAAGCCCTGTCACCACCTGTCGTGCCTTCCTTCGATTTTCTGGAAGATGATTTCCTTTAGGCATCATCTTGCCTAATAGCCTATGACATAATTAAAGAACACTCGTTATTGCATATAACCACGAAAAAAACTCACAACTAATAGCCTAACACTTATTACACTTGAACATACCTCAATAGTGCATCGACCCTGCATTGCTCCATCCAAACATTGCTTGAATATTCAAGATCTCAAGAGACGCTCGTAATATGGAGTAGGAGCATCCCTCGTAAAGAGCGGTGTGTGCTGCCTCTAGCAATGAATCTTTGGTTTTTTGGGCGGCTTCTTCACATGCACACTCACGGTCGCACTCATTCTCCGCCTCACGTGCAAGAAGATCCTCAACCATATTGTGCAAATGATCTTCCTCCACCTCCATGTGGGCCGGGGTGGTGGGGAGATCCCCATATGTGGTGGATGTAGGATACGCATGCGC
The DNA here is from genome assembly GCF_014529385.1 of Adiantum capillus-veneris. Classification (NCBI taxonomy): domain Eukaryota; kingdom Viridiplantae; phylum Streptophyta; class Polypodiopsida; order Polypodiales; family Pteridaceae; genus Adiantum; species Adiantum capillus-veneris. The sequence continues at coordinate 54,237,468 of NC_140946.1, read as the reverse complement.
TCGTGTGGACCCACCCACATCGGATGGCGGGTGTGAACTCCCTCCCATGATTGCTTTGTGGCGCAATCGCTCTTCCGTCCTCCTCCCGCCTCCGCCCCCGATCACACTCCAATGGGGAGCGACATCAATGGATGCCAAAACCATCGGATTGCTAGTTTCCATTGGAGCTCGTTTTCTTGGATTGTCCCATAGTCCATAATCATCCACGTGAGCCAAGCATATACGCCGAAGCCGTGCAATCGCACGCTTACATCGCGTACATGGACATGGTAGTCGCTCACTCAACCATTGAGTTCGTTCCGCTCCAACCAGCGAACCCACGTCATCCCAATCGACCTGCACACACGACCACACATTAAATAAGAAAAAGAAGAATCAAGAATGTTGGTACTGACATGACTAACAGTCATTAAAGATAGAGGGGAGGTGGGTACAAGAGGTCATGCAGTCGGCGTAACCTTAATGTCTCATTAGAGATTTTTGCGGTAATAAACGCGGTAATACAGGCGAGAACAGGCACGGTAATACGCGCGGTAAAATCTCCAACAATTTTTTTTATATAAAGGGGGCACCTGCGTGCCCGCACGAAATTGAATGTCAAAAATTCAAAAACGAGCTTCTCTTCTGCGCGGGCCTGTTTCCCTCTCCATCTCCAAGATGTCTCTCCTTCTCCCTCTCCATCTCCAACCTCTATTACTCAATTCATCTCCATCCCCACCATATCCAAGCGATCAAGGTCACGACTATAAGTGCTCGAACTCTCTTTCTTTCTTCTCGTTCTTCTACACAAACACACACACACAAACACATACACACACACACACATGCACACACACACAATGCATACACATTGCACACACACATACAAACACAATGCATACACACACATGCACACACACATTGTACACACACACACTATTTTGTGCACAATCGCACACTAATGCTTGCATTAGTGTGTGTATGCATTATACACACACTAATCCTTGCATTAGTGTGTGATTGTGCACAAAATAGTGTGTTTTCACACACTATTTTTTGCACAATCACACACTAATTCCCGCATTAGTGCATGCATGCGCTACAAGCACACACTAATGCTTGCATTAGGGTGTGCTTGTGCATCAATTAGTGTGTAAACACACTAATGCATGCACAAGCACACCCTAATGCAAAGCATTAGTGTGTGCAAGCATTATAAACACATACTAATGCTTGCATTAGTGTGTGATTGTCCACAAATTAATGTGTTTCCAGACACTATTTTGTGCACAATCACACACTAATTCCCGCTTTAGTGTGTGCATCCGACAAGCACACACTAATGCTTGCATTAGTGTGTGATTGTGCACAAATTAGTGTGTTTTCACATACTATTTTGTGCACAATGCATGCATTATACACACACACACTAATGCAAGGCACACTAATGCTTGCATTAGTGTGTGCATGCATTAGTGTGTTTCCACACACTAATTTGTGCCCAAGCACACACTAATGCAAGCGTTAGTGTGTGCATACCTCTCTAGCACAAATTAGTGTATGCTTGTGCACTAATTAGTGTGTCTACACACTAATGCATGCACAAGCACACACTATTGTGAGCATTGGTGTGTGAAAAAATTGCACACACTAATGCAAGAATTAGTGTGTGCTTGTGCACTAATTAGTGTGTGAAAACACACCAATGCATGCACACACACACTAATGCTCGCATTAGTGTGTGTGTGCATGCATTGGTGTGTTTTCACACACTAATTTGTGCATAAGCACAAATGCAAGCATTAGTGTGTGCATGCATTACAAGCACACACTAACGCTTGCATTAGTGTGTGCTTGGGCATGCATTAGTATACGAAAACATACATCCATTAGCATTAGCATACCAAAACATACCTCCATGTGGGTGTGCGATGAAGTTGATTGAGACCCCAATGGTCACCGAGAAGCCCAACGGTAGATTAAGGTCCAACACACACACACTAGATTAATTTCTTTGCCACACACTAACGCACACACACAATATATTAATTAGAAGCACACACACACACTCTCTAAATGGATGCAAAAAAAATAACCACACAAACCATTTCTTAAATAGGAGATAAAAGGAATCCTATGCAGGGAGGATTCCTATGCAAGGAAGAATCCTATGCAAGGAAGAATCTCACTTTGACTAGAATCCAATGTTAATTAGGGTCCCTTTTTTTTGTGAAATTGTAGGATATGGAATCCTCTTCCACGCCCGGCTATCGATCCATAGAGGACTTTCTCGCTGAGGGCCTCTCTTACGAGGACGCTTGTGATGCTTACTAGTCGCAGTCTTCCTCCCACCAGTCTAATCCACCTTCGGCTTTCGATGGTTCCGAGATGCAGTACACGACCCCGACCTCCAGAGGGCATACCGCGCTATAGACGGCTGGATAATCACCATGTGGGAACGTGTTCTTAGAAGATGGGCAGCGAATTACTTAGTAATTACTAGAGTAATTACTACAGTAAACCCGAAGTGTATAAATAGGGCCCATTACATTGTTATCGGCTGGGCAATTGTTATCACTTGTATTAGCGCTTTGAGCTATAATTGCACTTGAGCATCAATGGCAGTATTATCGGCTACACTTTCTCTCTCTAATCATATTCGTTGTAATCTCAATCATGGTATATATATTCCATTGATACTTACTTCTCGACAGTCTTCTGAATCTGAATCTGAACCCTATTCCAGTCTTAAGTCTGATTCTCATTTCAGTATTCACATTTCTGTCTAATCACTGATTTCTGTCTAGTCTGTTGTCTGAACTCTTCCTACTCTAAGTAGCTGAAATCCTTCAACATTGGAATTAGCTGTCTCAAGAGATCAGCTCCAATTCCATTTTGGCGATCATGGTGGCTGAAGCTCGTTGACTGAAAGACTCTTCTCCCAGTTGAAGTTTTCAACAATGGCACCAAAGTCCAATCGTGGCCGGAATCTACCAATCGCGTGGACCCCATTCTTGAGGAGTCAGGAAGAGAGTCTGACCCCAAGCAAGAGAAAATGACTGACACTGAGGCTCAGGAGGAGCATAGTCAGACTGATGAGGCGGAGGACTCACGAGACTCCAGTCATTCTCGAGGCAGACGGGCAGAACGGGAAGCACTAAAGACGAAGGGTTCAAAGAGTTCTGAGTCTCGCCAAAAAGATTAGCATATCACGGGCAGAAAGGGAAATCACCGTACTTCTAGCAGACAAAACAGAGAAGATACTGATACTGAGACAGAGACAGAGATTGATTGGGATGCTGACACTGGCAATTTCAAGAAGGCTCCCAAGCGTCATTCTGAAGCCGAGAAGAGAACTGGTGGGATCAGCAGTAATCGAAAGGATTACACCACTTCACTGAAGATTTCCTTTCCCATATTCAAAGGAGGGAAAAAGGATGATGCTGATGTTCACATACAAGCTTTCGAGCAGTATGCTAAACTAAAAAACATTGATGAAGATGATTGGGAGGAATATTTCCCACAAACCTTGAAGGAAGCAGCAAGAAAATGGTATTACCATTACCTGGCATGCCAGCTGAGATCATATAACAAATTACTTAAGGCCTTCAGGCTGGAATATTCCGACAATCGAGGGGACGAGGATATTCTCTGTGAATTGGATCAGATCAAACAGAGGAATTTGTGAGTCCGTAGCTATGTCGAAAAGATAAAAGAACTGACCAGGAAATTGCAAGAACCGCCGTCTGAGAAGAGATTGAGGGCATGGTTTTTGAATGGGTTCAGAAGAAAAAAGCTGAGAGAATAAGAAGTACTAGCCCCTACAAAGAAATTCAATGATCTAGTCCAGCGAGTATTAAAACTGGAACAGTAGGTTAAGAAAGAAAAGAGCCACAAGAAGCGAAGGAGCAGTAGCAGTAGTTCGGCTACTGAAGCTTCTGATTCCAGTGCAACGTCTAGCAGTTCCGAGAGCAGCTCCAATGAACGGACAAAGTAAAAATCAAAGAAAGGATCATGGACCAAGAAAATTGAAGAAATGGCTAGGGAGATTGCAGAAATTAGCCACACAAGACAGCCGGTCCGGAAGATGGAGACTTCGTGTTCCAGATGTAAATCCAAGTATCACATCTCTACGGAATGTCCACAATGTACCTACTGCAAGGCCTTTGGTCACCTATGGAATAATTGTGGCATCAGAATTCACCATTTTAAGAAAGGAAAGGATCTATCAGTGGTTGCCTACACTGAACCAGTGAAGGCAGAGCCAATCAAAGTAGCCCAAGAAGAGAGATCAGGTACCAGTGGTACTGGTCAAGGACGTGGCAGATACCAACCAGGAATGGGCAGAGGAAGAGGAAGAGGCAACTTCCAGACTAGGAGCATGAATTGCTATACCTGTGGGAAGTATGGTCATTTTGCAGCCCAATGTCCAGATGCACCGGTAATGACTGCTACTGAGGCGAAGGCACCAGAGCCAGTCCTAGTCAGAGTAGTTACCAGGAGCAAAGAAGTGATCATTGAAGATATTCCAAATATTTCAGAAGTACCAGCCAATCCCAACAACAGCAAGTGGGCCCAACAAAGGGAAGTTTGGAAGGCCAAGGGTAAAGAAAAGGTGGTGGATGAGTGGCAAGAGTAGCGGGAACTAGCAGCTAAAATCACAGAGGATTTAGCTAAGAAGCTGCCAGAGCAGCCAAAAAGTTTCGAGGCTAGAGTCATTCAGAAGATACCAGCCCAATCGACTGATAAAGATCAGTCAGTACCCGCCATGACACAGACCATGCTAGCTGTGGTACATGGACTGGCTGGTAAGATAGAAGAGGAAGGAAAGAGTAGTACTGCTAAAGAAGAATGGCAGTATGAAGACACTAGTTCTTCAAGCTCTGAAAAATCAATCAGTCTGACCAGGAGCAAGAGGAAATTCAGGTGAAAATTTGTGATAGAATCCAGAAGCTGACTGTAGAGCTGGAGGATATAAGAAAGACCTTACCTGAGGTGGCCAACTTTATCACACAACGTAGGAAGACTGAGGCAGAGGCGAGAACAGTGGATCTGACGGCTGTCTTGGATGATGAAGTTCCACTTATTCAGGTAGACTACAAGGTCAAGAAGCAGTGGGAACCTCTCTCAAGCGTCATACTGGATGGAGGAGCAGGAGTCAACATAATGGGAGCCCATCTTCAGCAAAGAATGGGTATCACTAACATGAAACAGCACCATTCAAAGTAAGAATGGCAGATCATCGGGTCGTACAAGAGACGGGCATGATTGAAAACATGCAGATAAGAGTTGGGACGGAGAAATTCAAAACTAGTTTCCTAGTTTTGGATGTGCAGGGCGCATATGGAATGCTACTAGGCCGCCCATGGTTAAGAACAGCACATGATGTTCATGACTACGCAAACCAGAATTTAACCATAGAAGGGGCCAGTGGCAGAATCCAAATCCAGACCAACAACACCAAGAGCTTGAAAAAGGAACTGAGACCAAAGGAGTTGTGTCAGAAATACCGAGCTAAGAAAATTGAGCGAATGCTAGCAGCTATGAACATATTTCCTTTGGCAGAAATTGATTTGAATGCAGTCCTACTGAACAAAGAGCAAGCTGACAAGCAGAAGAGAAAATTCCCTGATCAATTTACTGAAGTCAATACAGGGGAAAGAACCGTTCAGCTAACTGGAAGAATGGAGGAACCAGCTGATACTGGTATAATGGAAGAATCAGCATGTTCTGAAGAGTATCCACCTGATCAGAATAATGATTCAGAAATGAATGGACCTTCTTGGGACTACGCTGAAGAATCAACCAAACGAAAAGGAGGACCAAACTGGTTGCTTCCAGATGATCAAGAAGTAGAGGAGTGGAGCTTGGGATCAGAGAAAAATCCCAGAATGATCAAAGTCAACAAGCACCTGAAACCGGCAATGAAGGAAAAGGCACGGAAAATGTTCCAGAACTATAAAGATGTATGTGCCTGTGAACATACAGATTTTAAGGGAGTAGATCCTCAAGTCTGTCAGCACCGAATACCACTGAAACCGGATGCTAGGCCAGTCAGATTGCAAAGGTACCGGATGAACCCGAACTATGCAAAGAAGGTCAAGGAGGAGATTGATAATCTTCTCAAGGCTGGGTTTATTCTTCATCGGTTCCTCGCCATTTTCATGGATGACTTCACTGTCTATTCAGATGAGGAACAACACCTTCTATTCCTAGAGATGGTTTTTAAACGCTTTCAGGAAAAAAGGATTTTCTTAAATCCATTCAAATTTGTCTTTCTGGTTTGGAAGGGACAGCTATTGGGACATGTGGTTTCCCACAATGGAATAGACATGGCCAATGACAAAATACAGTGTGTCCAGCAAGCTAAAGCACCCAAAACGGCTTCTGAGTTGAGTTCTTTCTTGGGGTATGTGAATTTCTATTGAAGATTTGTACACAAGTTTTCTTCTCAAGCAGTACCACTATATGAGCTTACAAAGAAGACCAGTAAGTTCCATTGGACTGCTGAGTGTGAGGAGAGTTTCCATAATTTGAAAAAAACCATTACTAGTAAACTTGTCCTCAGGCAGCCGAATTGGGATATTATTTTTCATGTACATGTAGATGCTTCAGGATTGGCAATGGGGGCAATATTAGCTCAGCCAGATGGCAGAACAGATTATCCGGTCTATTTTGCTAGTCGGAGATTCAGTCAGGCTGAACAAGGCTATACGACTACTGAAAGAGAAGCCCTCGGAATGGTTTTTAGCGCCACGAAGTTTAGGCATTACTTATTGGGGAAGTTATTCCATTTTTATGTGGATCATCAAGCTCTTCTATTTTTTATTAACAAAGTTATTATTCAAGGCAGGCTGATAAGATGGATGATGTTCCTTATCGAATTTGAATTCAGAATTTTCCATAAGCCTGGCCGAAATCACTGTGGAGCTGATTTTCTTTCTAGAAGGACAGAAGGATATTTAGAATCACCTCTGAGAGATGAGCCAGTGGATGCTGATTTATTTCAGTTAGAAGCAAAAGAATCAATGGATCTTGAATAGTATGATATTTATCAATTCCTTTCCATAGGTGCTTTTCCAGAGGATTGGAAACAGAATCCGAAGAAAGCTCTGATCATAAAAAGTTTGAAATTTACCATCATTGGGGGAGTACTTTATCGATTAGGTGTGGATGGTATACTTCGAAGATGTGTCCCTATGGAAGGAAGAATGCAAGTTATCTCAGAAGCGCATAATGGCGAGTCTGGTTGACATTTTTCCAACGAAGTAACCTACAAGAAGATTCTGCAAGCAAGTCTGTGGTGGCAAACAATGATTGTTGATGTCAGAAGCTTTTGTAAAACTTGTGACATATGCCAAAGAATGGGCTGACCAACAACTGCAGACATGACTCCCTTAATGCCGATACAACCATTGGGAGTATTCATGAAATGGGGACTGGATTTTATGGGACCTCTTAAGAAGGTGACTCCTAGGAAGAACAAGTACATCGTGATGGCTACTTGTTATGTTACCAAGTGGTTTGAAGCTAAATCTCTTCCTGACAACACAGCCAAGTCAACTGCAAGGTTTCTGTTTGAGAATATTGTTTGCCGATATGGATGTCCAGTGGAAATTGTGACCGATCAAGGGACACACTTTATCAATGATACTATGGACATCCTATTGGATATGCTTTCAGTCAAGCATCGGAAATCTACCCTTACTATCCCAAATGCAATGGACAGGCTGAAAGTAGCAATAAGACAATCAAGACTATTCTCACTAAGGTGGTGCAAAAGAAACCAGACCAGTGGGATTTGAAGCTTCAGACTGCTCTATGGGCTTATAGGACAGCTTATAAGGTAACTACTAGAATGACACCATTCAGAATGGTGTATGGTACAGAAGCTGTGGTTCCTATGGATTTTGTAATCCCAAGTCTGAGAATGGCTGTGAAGTATGGATTAGATTTCAACCATAATCTTAATAAAAGACTGGATGAACTGATGCAGTTAGATGAACTCAGGCAAAGTGCTATATTGGAACAGGATATTGTTCAACAAAGAAGGAAGCACTGGCATGATCGTCGAATTAAAATCCGAGAATTCCAGAAAAGAGACTTAGTGCTTCTATATCAGTCTAAATTGGGTCCAAAGAAGCCGAATTTGAAGATTGCCTGGGCAAGACCTTTTGAGGTCGATTGGGTCTTCTCCAATGGCACAGTCATATTGAAAGATTTATCTGGACTGATGTTGCTGGGATTATATAATGGCGCAAAGATCAAACTTTATTATTCAGAGACCAGAGAAACTAGGTCGGAACAAGGTACTAAGGAACTGGCGGATGTTGATCAAGAGATAACAGAATTAGACATTTTTGGTCTTTTTCATGTGCAGCTAGTTTCAACTTCAGAACCAGTACCAGAAGAACCAGATCAGGTTGACCTGCGAACCAGTACCAGTATGGTCCAGCCAGAGTGGGAATCAATCCAGAACCAGTATGGACAGACTTTCCTAATTTTAAGTGGGCAACGGTAAAGTGGTATGCCAGTGGTAATTATTACAAGGATGGGTTGCAGTCTTGTCCAATGCATGTTTGCCATGACAGCAATGGTGCACACAAGCCTAGGAGTGGCGAGTGGTGGAGATTTTATGGCGCGAACACGTATAACAGTCGAGAGAGTTAGCATTTTTCCTCATAAATCTCCTACGTGACGCTTTCCTCCTGTCAACCATTCGCCATCGCCGAGCTCCGAGGTTTCTTCACTACAACCGCAAACTTCAACCTCTGACGAAATAGTTGACTGTCAGATAGCCTTACCAGCAACACCAGGAAATGACTTTGACACAAGTAAGTCCTCTTCGTCTTCGCCTGTTTCATCGTCATCAACCTCACAGTGTATGGGTAGAAGGAAACGCTTAGAAAAGATGTAGGAAACTCTTGAAGAAACCCAGGCTATAGTTGTTGAGGCAGAGGCAAGCCTTCCTGTTCTTCCATACAGTAAAATCCAACGATATGTCTTTACTGATCACGCAATGACTCTGCTACAAGTCTGGGATCTGCGAGTGGTGTTGCAAGCGACAAGGATTGCTTTTGATGCAAAAACCATTAAGCAAGTTCTTGATTCCTTTGATGCTGAAAACATCAGTGCTATAATAAATAATAGGAAGGTGTTAGTGACACCAGAAGCCATTGCATTTGCATTTCGGATGCCTAATGAGCCCAAACGATCGGTGGTGCGACTGCACAGCAAATAAGTATTGCTCTAAAGGAGGATCAAACAGCTAGAAAGAAGAGAAATTTAAGTGCTCAAGGAGTTCCAGTAGAAGGACTGGAAGTCTCCGCTGCTTACAGGTTCGTAGCTGAAGCCGTCAGTCTTAAGAATAACCCAACTTATGTGTCAGAAAAATTATTTGCTATGCTGTTGGCCAAGATACTGGATCCACAAGTCCATATCAACCTATGTCAAATACTCTCGCATAATGTACTCCAACAGACTGCCAAGCTGAAATCTCAAATTGTTTTCAAGGCATGGTATGTCTGGAAATTTCTGTATTGGGCTACTGCTGCAGATGTTAATGAGCAGGTAAAGCAGGCTTGGCGTGAGCAGCCTATTTCTGAACCAAAGAAGATTGAATTGTCCTCAGAGGATGAGGAAATGGACAGTCAAACGATTTCCAATGACCTGAAAAGGAAAGCCACTGCAGAGGAAGCTGCCAGTTCAAAGAAGCCAAGAATTACACTAACAAAAAGCAATGAGTTCTTGAAGCAAATAGAAAGCCAGGTTAAGGCAGTGAGCACTGAGAAAGCTGAGAAAAGTAAAACTGAGCAGCAATTTGCTCATCAAACTGTGCCTGATCAGTCAGTTCTTGCTACCGGCTCTGGGAAAGATCATGTGAAGCCAGTCACTGAGGAGAAGGTATCAGACCAGCCAGGAGACAAATCCAAGAGTCAACTGGATAAAGGGAAAGGTCCAGCGTCCTCGACCTTGTCTGGAGCAATTCCTGCCATTTTTGGAAACCCTCTGCAACTGGTTAAAAAGGATAAGTTGCGGCCAATGCAAAATCAGAAATTGAGAGGGCATCTTTCGCTCAGCAAAAGTGATTATGCAACTTTACCCTATATGGCTCCTGTGGCAATATATGAACGTGTTGATTCTGATCCAACCACGGTCAAAGACAGATGTTCAGTACTGATACAGTCTTCTTGGAATACCATTGTCAGGTGTATGGGACAATTGGTGGAGGCTGCTGGATCAGAAGATGAAGTCAACAAGCTTAAAGCTGACTTAGCAGAAGCACAACATCAGATTGCAACACTCCGGAAAGCCTAGGAAGTGCAGAACATACAACACAGGGTATTGGAAGCTCAATCAGAAAGGGCTCAGGAGTTGCTGAATAAAAAGTTAGCTAAAGCTAAGTCTGAAATTATGATCATAAAGAGTCAAAGGAATGAAGCATTGAGAGCTGCCGAGCGAGCTAAAACGGTGCTCAGAATGAAGCGGGTAGAATTCAAAAAACTGCTATTACACCATACAGATCTGAAGCGTTCGCTGACTGACAGATACATCTACAATAGCTTGTCTGAAATTTTAAACCCCGCAGGCAATGCTGTTTTTGATTTAGAAAATTTAAAGTCCTTGATGGAAAGTCTACAGAGTGATTTGCAGGACAAGGTGAGTGAGTTCAACAATGCTCTGATGAACCAAGCAATAATGGATTATATTGAGCAGTAGACTTCCTCGGAGGAGGATGAAGAAGACGAAGAAGATGAAGCTCATCAGGAGGAGGATGATCAAGAAACCGGGCATACAAAGGATGATGATGATGCCCCACCACCATCTCCACCTCCAGGACCTGGTACTAGTGAGACAGGGCCAGATGAAGGAGGCTAGTTATCACAGCCAGACCAGCCAGAAGGGAATGAGGGTCAGCAGGAAGGATAGGATAAAGAGCACCAGTCGGGTCATCAGGAGACTGAAGAGCAGCAGCCAAGTAACACTGGAGATCAGCCAACTGATCAGTCCCATCACAACAGAGAAGCTAAAGGAAAAATGAAGGTTCAGGATGAGGGACCAATGATTGATCATCAGCATTCACTGTAGCTCATTACTTTTAATAAGCAGCTGAGACATCAACAGGCCTCCATCACCAGACAATATCTGGAGGATGATGCTCTCTGGATTGATTTAGAAAGATTTCAAAGACTATATGTGGGAGCCAAGGAAATGGTAGCACATTGGAAATCTGATGCTTTCCATGATCAAGAAGCTTGTAGACTACCTGCACATCCCAGTACAGTTCAGCTGTTGGAACGAGTTCCGGAATGGATACTCAATGCTCATGAGAGAGTGGTAAACCCGCACTGGCAAAGACAGCCTACTGCAGATTGTCGGTCTTTAGCTCTAGAACTGGAACTTCTGTTGGGTAACAAACCAACTTACCCCTGCATGAAGGATGTTAGGGTCCAACTCAAGGAAGTTCTGGTACAACTGCAAGCTGCCAGAGGTGTTTTGGATCAGAGAGTGAAAGCCATTCTTGAGGACCAGCCAGCCACTAGCAGAGGACCCCAAATGCGAATGTCAGTAGGAGCACAGGAAACTACTCTCCGAACCCTATTCCAGCTAGTGAGAATCACTAGAAAGATGATGCAACAGGAGAACTAGGCTGTTCTCAATTTCCTGGAATTTGTGTCTGATTCTCCAATTCTCTTGTATGCTATTCCAGCAAGAGAAACTGAGTTGCCAAGATTCTTTCCAGCACTGTATCCTCAACATCAGGAACCAGTTGATCGACTCACATATTTCAAAATAGCTGATGAGCTTCAGGATTGGTATGAGCGATCAACTATGGAATGGAAGACTTGGCAAACATAGTTCAATGATGCTCTTCAAATCAATGACATTCAGGAAATGAAAGAAGAGCTACATAGGATTCAGCTATGTATGGGCCAGTGGAAGATTCAGGTCAGAGGATTGACTCGGATTACTAATCAGTTACTATAGCTTACGGTCGAATATTCCAAACTGCCTGAGAAAGATATTGCAGCAAAGCCGGGTTTGGCACCGCAGTACAGGGAGATGGCTGAGATTCTTTTCGAAGCTCGCGTCAAAACAAATCAGCCTCTTCCACAAGGATGGATCCATACTACTTCGCATTGTCATAAGCTGGCCAGAACCAGACTGAGCAAGGACAGGCGTACACTCTATGATCATGATACGAAAACCTATCATTCTCTCACACCTTATGAGGTAGAGATGACCACCGACCGACGAGATCAGCTTGAGCAGGAGGCCATTTACCAATTGATTCTGAAGGAGAATGCTGGTGCTGGGACTTCTCAGGCACCAACCCAATCGAAGAACAATGGCAAAAGGAAGACGGTCCAATGGAAGGATACTGGGTAGTTCTATCTCAGAATTCAGTGGCCACTTTTCTTCTCAGTAGGCAGGGAGAGATGACAGCTCCACCTTGGCTGCTGACAGCTCCACCTTGGCCTTTTGAGCTGCCTCTCGTAATCTGTGGTCCTTCTTGAACTCCTGCGTCCCAACATCAAAACCAGACAATGGATTTTTCAGTTCCACACCAGAACCAGACAATGGATTTTTCAGTCTCACATCGGCATCAGACGGGAATTTTTCAGAAATTTTGGAATCTCACCAAAATTCAAGAAAGAAGGGAAGGACGTAGACGGTTGGATAATCACCATGTGGGAACGTGTTCTTAGAAGATGGACAGTGAATTACTTAGTAATTACTAGAGTAATTACTACAGTAAACTCGAAGTGTATAGATAGGGCCCATAACATTGTTATCGGCTGGGCAATTGTTATCACTTGTATTAGCGCTTTGAGCTATAATTGCACTTGAGCATCAGTGGCAGTATTATCGGCTACACTTTCTCTCTCTAATCATATTCGTTGTAATCTCAATCATGGTATATATATTCCATTGATACTTACTTCTCGACAGTCTTCTGAATCTGAATCTGAACCCTATTCCAGTCTTAAGTCTGATTCTCATTTCAGTATTCACATTTCTGTCTAATCACTGATTTCTCTCTAGTCTGCTGTCTGAACTCTTCCTACTCTAAGTAGTTGAAATCCTTCAACACTGGAATTAGATGTCTCAAGAGATCAGCTCTAATTCCATTTTGGCAATCACGGTGGCTGAAGCTCGTTGACTGAAAGACTCTTCTCCCAGTTGAAGTTTTCAACAATGGCACCAAAGTCCAATCGTGACCGGAAATCTACCAATCGTGTGGACCCCATTCCTGAGGAGTCAGGAAGAGAGTCTGACCCCAAGCAAGAGAAAATTACTGACATTGAGGCTCAGGAGGAGCATAGCCAGACTAATGAGGCGCAGGACTCACGAGACTCCAGTCATTCTCGACGCAGACGGGAAGAACGGGAAGCACTAAAGGCGAAGGGTTCAAAGAGTTCTCAGTCTCGCCAAAAAGATGAGCATATCACGGGCAGAAAGGGAAATCACCATACTTCTAGCAGACAAAACAGAGAAGATACTAATACTGAGACAGAGACAGAGATTGATTGGGATGCTGACACTGGCAATTGCAAGAAGGCTCCCAAGCGTCATTCTGAAGCCGAGAAGAGAACTGGTGGGATCAGCAGTAATCGAAAGGATTACACCACTTCACTGAAGATTTCCTTTCCCATATTCAAAGGAGGGAAAAAGGATGATGCTGATGTTCACATACAAGCTTTCGAGCAGTATGCTAAACTAAAAAACATTGATGAAGATGATTGGGAGGAATATTTCCCACAAACCTTGAAGGAAGCAGCAAGAAAATGGTATTACCATTACCTGGCATGCCAACTGAGATCATATAACAAATTACTTAAGGCCTTCAGGCTGGAATATTCTGACAATCGAGGGGACGAGGATATTCTCTGTGAATTGGATCAGATCAAACAGAGGAATTTGTGAGTCCGTAGCTATGTCGAAAAGATAAAAGAACTGACCAGGCAATTGCAAGAACCGCCGTCTGAGAAGAGATTGAGGGCATGGTTTCTGAATGGGTTTAGAAGAAAAAAGCTGAGAGAACAAGAAGTACTAGCCCCTACAAAGAAATTCAATGATCTAGTCCAGCGAGCATTAAAACTGGAACAGTAGGTTAAGAAAGAAAAGAGCCACAAGAAGCGAAGGACCAGTAGCAGTAGTTCGGCTACTGAAGCTTCTGATTCCAGCTTCTCATTTCAGTATTCACATTTTAGTCTAATCACTGATTTCTATCTAGTCTGCTTTTTGACCTCTTCCTACTCTAAGTAGCTGAAATCCTTCAACACTGGAATTAGCTGTCTCAAGAGATCAGCTCCAATTCCACGCGCCCAGGCAGAGTGGCTATGCTCACAGCAAAGTCTTCCAGGGCGATACACACCAGCATAGTTGGCTGCCTATGGGCTCTCACCGCTTGCGACACCGGGCGCGCCAGCACTCCGATCGTGCAGAGTGTGCCTCCCAGTGGGCCTCCCTCCACCTTACCCTTGACTTTCTAGTCACCCGCAGCTCCCTCCACCTTGCATTCGCAGCAATCCGCGCTCGCACCGTCAAGTTATCCGTCGCCTACACCACCCAGCGGTTCGGGCTCGGGCCAGCGCTCTTTGGGTGGCCAATGCTCTTCCCATAGTGGTGGCTCATGCTCTCGTCGCGGTAGTGGCTCATGCTGCTTTGGTGGTGGAGGGAGCAGTGCTACAGATTCACCTCCTCTTACACCCCAACCTCCTCGCTCGCCCCTTGGAGCTCTACATGAGGATGAGGACCACGATGTGTCCGCCCCGGACACTCGTGGCTACTACTATTATATACATCAAGGGGGGGAGGTGGCTCTAGGTTCCTCTTTGGGGAGGACATTTCGAGGGAACCTTAACCAGTTGATCAGCTCGACATACCAAGATTGCTTTAAATCTTTCAAAGATCAGGACCCAGCCGACTTGGCGTACATTCACACGACATTGCTCATGCGGTTGCCTAATCCAAAAATGGAAGAGTTCTCCAGGCAGTGGCTCCAGGAGTACGTCAAGAATTTCTTGAAAAATAAGAAGTCCAGTGTGCGGAGGGTGGCAAAGCAAACATTTGAATCTGAGGGTCACAACTATCGCCCTGGAAATGTTTAGGACGAGGAGTGGGAGAAAGCCCAGGGCGAGCTAGAGGACGAGAGAGCGACAAGTGCTAGGGTGCACACTCGGCAGGTGGAGGCGAGGGCGCAGCAAACGCCCATGCATTACGGTTCGGGCGGAAAAGCAGCATGGAAAGATAAATTTGTGAGTGCACGTATTTTCATTTGAATTGATTTAATTTGTGGTAATAAGGTTAAGTTTGTGATATTTTTAAATTTATGTACAACAAAATATTAATATGACCTGCCCAAGCCGAGAGATCCAAAGATACGGAGAGAGCCATTCCGAATATCAGACATGGTGCTGGCTGTATGAAAACAACAAAATCAATGGCGGAGAATTTCAAAATGCATGTCGTACACTACAGCCTGTAAGTGTGAACTTTTTTTTAAAATGAGTGCATGAAGAATTATGTATCCATTTGTATTAATTAAAGGTTTTGTTGTTTTTTTCTTTTCCAGAGTCAAGAGTCTCTTGAGAGGTCCCAGGATCCGAGTAGCTCAATCCTCCAAGTGTTTTTGGGCCCGTCTTCTTTTGGCCACAGTTGTATAGCCCCCATGTATCGCCTATTTGGGCAATTTTGTAATATCCAATATAATTAGACACTTGATTTTGGCCCAAAGTCTTCTTGTGGCCACAGTTGTATAGCCACCATGCATCGCTTATTTGGGCAACTTTGTAATGAACAGTTTCTCCAATATAATTAAACATTTGATTTTGGTCCAAAGTTTTTGTGCAATGAAATTGTTGTTTTTTTATT
Organism: Adiantum capillus-veneris; assembly: GCF_014529385.1. Classification (NCBI taxonomy): domain Eukaryota; kingdom Viridiplantae; phylum Streptophyta; class Polypodiopsida; order Polypodiales; family Pteridaceae; genus Adiantum; species Adiantum capillus-veneris. Next base: position 54,221,610 of record NC_140946.1, on the reverse strand, counting down.
TATTAAATGTATAGGAAAAAAAGGCAAATGACCATTTGGATGGGTCCTACCAAGGACCATCCAAATGGTCATCTGCTTTTTTTTAAAAATACTCAACAACAAACGCTTGATGAATGTGATGCAAAATTCAAGGGTGGGCAGAGATGGGTGAAGAGGGGCATTCCATAATCCTAATTTAAAGTACGCTTGCATCTGCAGACCTCTCTCTCTCTCTCTCTCTCTCTCTCTCTCTCTCTCTCTCTCAGGTAGTGTGGGAGCTATGTTCTACAAAGCATAGCTAGGCACTACATCAAGCAGCAAGTCAATAGTTCAATTAACTATATTGAAAGGCTTTTACACTAAATTTCTCTAAATGTTGTAGTTTTTCTCACCTTCAATTTTAAAGTTTAGCGCCATCGGGTACTAGGGTGATTAGCACAAGAATTGGGGCCATAGTTGAATTGACTATATTGAAAGCTTTTATCACTAAATTTCTCCCATTCAAATTTGAAATTTAGCAGGGTAAATGTCAAATTTTGTAGGGTGAATTACACTAGACCTAGGTTGTTTTTCAAGCACTATTGGAAGTATTCAAGTGAGAAAGAGATGGAGAGAGAACTTTGTGTTGCCAATGCACAAATAGAGAGAGAGAGAGAGAGAGAGAGAGAGAGGCAAAGAGAGGCTGACCAATAGTGCTCTCACCAGTAGAGAGAGAGAGAGAGAGAGAGAGAGAGAGAGAGAGATCTCACCAAGATCTTATAGCAGAGAGAAAGGTTCGAGTACGACATCCGATCACTCATAGTGGTCAATCAAAGCCGAGAAGGAATGACTCACATTGGGTTGATTCACACTAGCATTGGGAAAAAAGGTAAATTGACTATATTGAAAGGTTTTACACTACATTTCTCTTAATTTTGTAGGTTTTCTCACCTTCAAATTCAAAACCTAGTAGTAAGTCTCATAATTTGTTGGTGGAATTACACTAAACCTAGTCAAGAGAGAAAGAGAGGGGAAGAGCACTCGTGTTTCCAGAGCACGAAGAGACAGAGAGGCAAAGAGATAAACATAGGCTAAGTGGTAGTGCTCTCACCAATAGAGAGAGAGCGATGCAAAAATATCCCACCAAGATCTTGCTCCAATAGGTAGAAGAGAGAGAGGTTCAAAGTCACGTTCCACGATAGGCGATGGCCATGCTCCTAGACATGAGAAACTTTATAGGTAAATTGAAGGATTGTGTATCAGTCAGTGCTCGAAAAAACCTAGGTTTATTGTAATTTGTAAGGTTTTTGTGCCTTCAAATTTAGAATTTAGACATAGGTGAAACTAAACTAAACTTGAGTTCTCTCAAGTACTTACCACCGTTAGACGATCCTTCGCCTTCAAATTTAGGTTTTATAGGTGAATTTCAAAAATTGTAGGTGGGATTAAACTTAGCTTAGGTTATTTTCTAGCAATAGTAAACACAAACAAATCCTTTAAACAAACAAAAGCATTCTACTGCATATTAAAGACTAATGCTCAATATTTCTTTTTAAAGGCAATGCTGCTTTAAAGAAACAAAACTCTCCTTATGCAAATTAAAGGTGTTCTTTCTCCAAAATCTTTGCAAACCTCCATAAGAGAAATAGTATACCTATACTCTTTATAATAGAGCTTGAAAACTCCTTGAGCACTAGAGGCTTCCATGTGTTAAAATTGGTACATGTATTACTTTTCTTAAAGAGGTTGGAGAAATAATGGAATGTACAGGGCTTGCTATGCTTGCAGCACGTACAAGCATCTTGACTTAGACACCTACAATGGTCCACCCGTCTGTGTGTGTGTGTGTGTGTGTGTGTGTGTGTGTGTGTGTGTGTGTGTGAGTGAGAGAGAGAGAGAGAGAGAGGGAGGTTGAAGCCTTAGAGCTCGTGTGTGTGTGTGTGTGTGTGTGTGTGTGTGAGAGAGAGAGAGAGAGAGAGAGAGAGAGAGAGATAGAGAGGGAGGTTGAAGCCTTAGAGCTCATGCCTAGAGAAGACCTTGCTTTGGAGATGTTGTGTCTGTAGATTTTGGAAAAGGTGGAGTTGGGAAGTGCACCATTGTAGTGAATCTAGCAATAACTTTGGCTTTCAAGTGTGGAATCGAAGTAGGACTTCTAGATGTTGAAGTTTAGGTCCCTTCGATTCCTACAATGATGAACCTTCAAGGCTGCCCTAAGTTGGATTCTTATTCAAAATGATCCCTCTTGAGAACTATGGAATATATTGCATGTCGATGGGTTTTTTAAAGAAAAAAAGATGCACCATCTATTTGGAGAGGTCCCATGGTTATGAGCACCCTCTAAAATTTAATTAGGGGACTTGGATGGAGAGAGTTTGATTGGGTTGTGTTTTGAGACATCCTTCTACTTAAGATGTCACTATTGATAGTTAGTGGAAAACCTTACTACCACTTAAGAGTTGAAAAGGTAATGAAGCATATAGATACATTTGTCACTATCTTGAATTGGATGCACATAGAAAATTTGCACATGTTGTCACCTTTTTGGGATAGGGGTCCCAAAATTGGGCCTCAAGCTAGATTTAGATTGGGCCGCGGCAACCGTGAGTCACCTTGCACATCCAATGAGAGTGAAGTAGCTAGACAAAGGTGTTCATATTGCTTGATGATAGGCGATGCAACCAAGGTTGATGCACGACACAAAACAAGCGTGCCCCCCCCCCCCCCCCGGCCCAAAACAAGGAGAGTAAACAACAATTACATGTTGAAAAAGAACCCTTCAATTTTTTGAGTTCTATGGTGCTCTACTAAGGTTTTGCAATGGTATGGTTACACTCTTGGGTGGCCTAAGGAGGTGGTGGTAGAAGAGTGGTCTAAGAACTTTTTCACCCTTTGGTGTTGACAAAATAGTGTATACCTTAGGCATTCCACCCAAAAAAAGGCTCTTTTTCACCTCTTCTTCTACCATCCAGCCTTACTTCTTAGCCGCAGCAACGTGCGGGTCACATACTAGTGTCTCACAATGTCAACAAAAACCCCATAAAATTCTCCAAAAGAATATGATATTTGTTTTGGATTGAGCATTTAATGGAAACTTATTTTCACAAGTTCTAGTTTATTCTTGTTATCATTGCAAAATTTAAACAAATAAAAAATGTCTCATTGAGCAGCTTGACATATTTGATAGAGACTCTTAGCTAAAAACTTCCACTCACTCACGACCCCAAGCTGTCAAAAGTTCAATTTTTCTTCATATTTCTACTACACTTACTCACTCTTTGAAGTCTCAAGTACACTTCTATGTATAAAAATAATAAAACTATGCACCTCGCACAACTGGCCCATATGCGTAGAGATAGCTGATACACACCACCTTTGTACACTTTGTCAAGCATGCAAACTTTGGGCAACCCCACCTTTGTACACTTTGTACAAGCATGTTTTACTTACATCCAAGGGTAATAAAGCACAAAAAAGAACTTCTCAAAGACTTTGGGGTTGCACGCACCATTCCTCAAAAAACATGTCATAGCGTGGATAGCTTCTTTGGCCTTGAAAATGTTAAGCTGCATCATATATAGTATAGATAGACGAATGAACCCATTATAAAATTTTAACTGAAGGGATTTTTTCACAAACTAAACTAGCAAAGAAAAAATAAATTTAATACTTCATATCAGTGTCTTTCTTCTCTAAAACCTGTTTTTTGAAACCAACAATTATTTGACAAGAATAACATAAACATAGGTCAAGTATTGTAAGGACATGAAATGAAGTGACCTTAACTATCATAGAAGTCTTTTCTGTTTTGTATGAAAAGGCCAATCCAACAAGAATATAAAAGTTGGGCTGTTTTCTTTTCATTTTTGGACTTAAGAGGAATCTTTAGTAAGAGTTGAATTTTTGGTGAAATTGTGGTCCATTAGATAAAGATTACATATTAGTATCACATACAGAAAAACTCTCTTTTCTAATATTCCTTCTCGGTTTTTGTGAGAGGTATTAGACATTTGTGTACCTCACCTTTAAAGAGGGCCATTGAATATTGTTTTAGTCCTTATTTTCTGTGCTTTTGAAATAAAATACATCATTGTTATCTTGTTTCCCAAAAAATTAATACTCTATTGTGACAAAAAAAAAATGAAGGATCACAAAAAGAATACTCTCATTATCAAATTACTCTCAATATCATTATATATGTCATAGTGAGATATAACTTTAATTATAATTTTGTGCATGTGTATCCATGTGTGTGTGTGAGAGAGAGAGAAAGAGGTGCAAAAAATTGAATTAAACAAGTTAAAACTAGCAAGCTTGATAGATCCATAAAATAAAAAATATATATAATTATTTGTTGAATTAATAAAAATTATGCACTCATAATTATGAGTATACAAAAAGAAAACAAGGTGAAAATTAACTATAGCCTACATAAGGCTATTGACAAGAAATTTCTAATAAAAAGATTCTTTGAGAAAAATAGAAGGTGACACTATTATTTTTAAACATGTTGTGTCACAATACAATATTATGTGTTATTGAAAAAATGTGACAATAAACTATTTACATTACAATATATTCCAAAGGCATAAAAAATAATGTTTGATACAAAACTCAATGCTCCTCTTTAAAGACACAAGTCCATAAATGTCAACACTCTCTCACAAGGCTCTATAGAAAATAAAATTATCATTAGCTTGTTATGTGACATTAATCTACAAGTTTTTTCAAACGGTCTAAACTTGCATCCAAAAATCCACCCTTTACTAAGGACTCCTTATGTAGTCCCAAAAATACAAGACATTATATTATTTGGTTCCTTGCTTAAGTTGCTTTCCCAATCAAATTAGATTGATCGTTTTAAAACAAGGTGAGGACTCATGATGGCCTGTTGAAGAAAAGGGGGGAGGAAAGATTTATCGAAAGTAGATCTTAATCAGTGTTGCAGTTTTATTGTTTAATATAGAATTGTATTGTTCATATACAAGTGAAATAAAAAGATCCATTTAATATTATAGAATTTAAATAACATTTAAGGTAAGTCTGAATCATGCCATTTTTTTTATTTTCTTCTAGTGGATACCTGCTACTCACAAATGGCTTATATATTATAAAGAGGCCCCAATAATAAGGTAAATGGTGCACATTGCACATCAGTATTAAATAAAAAGACACATTAAAAATCAAAACAAAAGAATATTTTAATGCTTTCAAATAAGCATAGAAAATAATTAAACAATTTAGTGAAGTGATTTTTTAAAAAAAATCCTGAAAAGAAAGAATTATTTATCAATACCTCAATGTTTGAGAAAGGTGTGCCTGAGCTTAAGCTTATGCTGATTGAAAATCGAGATTAGCCGGTTGCAAAAGATAGCAAAGGAGAAAAAACCCGATAAAACATACTAGAAAATAGTTCGAATATTTTGCAAATTTGAAAATTTCTATTAGTATTTCCATTTTGTATTTGTATAAGGAAGAAACTTGCTGCTTAGACAAAAAGACTTTCTCGAAGACTGCATCATAAGATCAAACTCTTATGAGTATTTTGTTTAATGTTTTGATCTCTAAAGTCATTTTCAAGCATGGAAACAAAGTAAATGCTACCTTGGAGAATAGCTTTCTATTCCAAAGTTTTAGCTTTCACAGGCCTTTTGAATCCCAAAGAGCACTTGTCTCTAAAAGAAGGTGATGTAAGGAAACAAAAGGGACAACAAAGTTATTTTACAAAGACCCTTGCTATGTGGCATTCATCCAAGCAAAGAACCCAACGGCCTCAGTGTTGCAACAACCTTGCACAATGAACCATATGACCTTCAATAGGCCAAAAAGCTTTTATAAGCTTGTCTCTTTTTTTATAGAAAAAGAGTAATAAGTTAATGAAGAGAAAACATCATCAGAAAAGATACATGTCCCGGCCTTTCATTTCACTGTGCACATCCATGTGCAAACCTTTCTTTTCATGTGAGCAATTGATATCTTCTTTAGATTCTAGTTTGTCAATTGCATCCTTTTATTTCACAATCTTACATAGCTACATGACTTCATTTCCCTCTTACTTTAAATGTTTTAAAACTCCAATTGATTGAACCTTTCTTTACATGTGAACAATTGGAGTCTTCTTCAAAAAATAGTTTGCAATTGAGTCCTTTCATTTGATATATTCACGCAGACACATGAATTGATTTATCTTTTATTGGCAATAGATGGAAGTTTGCAATCTTGGTGCACTATATCTTTTTGAACTATTGGATCAAATTAAGATAGTGAGGAAACATACTCCATTGGTCCCCCTGGCTCTCCAAAGTTGTAGATCCGCCACAAACTCCCTATTGAATTGAGACAACCAGGAAGCTGAATAATAAGGGTCTAAACCGACTTGAGCACTTTTGGGACAGTGGCAACAAGAGTCGGAAAACCATTGACCTCATGCTTACCCAATACCAACTTAATAGCTTGGAGGTCTTGCTTGTCCACAAAGTGATGAAAGAGCTTGATAATCTTGTGCTGCCAATCTGTGATTCGGAGTTGGACTGGAATGCCTGGAAATGGCGCGGAAGCAGTCTTTTGTGGAAACCCCATACTAACAATATATATCAGACAATGATGCAAAAGAAGAATTGGTCTAGCCCCCTTAACAAGCTATGGAAAAAGTAATGGTTGGAGGAAAGGTGGGAGCATGTAATGGAGAACATATGGAAGCCAAAGATTCCGCAGCACATGAAGGTTTTCTTATGGAAGGTTATTTGGGGTGCTCTACCGACAGGGGTGAAGATTCAGGAGAGAGGGATTGGGTCATATCGATGCTTGGGGTGCAGGTTAGCTAGTGAAGATCTGGCCCACTTATTCATGGACTGCCCAAATATCAAAGGCCTCGAAGGGAAAATATGCAAGTGGGTCCAGAGAACATGGAAAATTAGTTTTTTCAAGACTGACCTATTCCTTGGAGGTAACAATTCAGGTAGTCCTACACTCCTCATCAGCACTCAGATTGTTAGATACTACTCTTTCACTTGTTTCTTTTTCAAATGAGAATGTGTGATGTGTACCTTTCACCTTCTATACTCTTTATAATGCCGCTTAAAATTTTCAAGGCCAAGGAACGCATCCACGTGTCGAACCCTCCACAAGCTACAGGGCCGCCACCTTTTTCCCTGTTGTTGGATTGTCCAACCTGTCACAATGTTGCATGTTGTTGTACGTTGGCTTGAAGGCGTTATTTTTTTATCATAACATGGTGTGTGTGTGTGTGTGTGTGTGTGTGTGTGTGTGTGTGTGTGAGAGAGAGAGAGAGAGAGAGAGAGTGAGAGAGAGAGAGAGAGTAGTATGAGGTGCAGCATGCGAGTACACAATAGCCATGTTGACTCCTTGGCTGAGACCTAGCAGGCTATGTGTGTGTGAGTGAGTGTGCGTGTGATAGCGAGACATACAAGTCTACATACGATTGTGTGTTTGTGTCAAGAAAACACGTAGGACATTGTGTGTTTGAGAGATGACTTGGGATTTGAGACTTTTGAGAGAGAGCCTTCTTGAACAATCCAACCAAAGTAGGTTCTACACATTTCAAAAATAAAAAAGATAAAGAGAATCTAGGGAGATCTCTGTGGCGCGGGATACTACATTGTGTCGGCAAAGGGGGGCAAAGGCAAGGAAAAACCGGAGGCAAAGGTGAGGACGAAGACGAAGCAACAGTCAAAGGCAACGCTGGGACAAAGCAGGAGGAAACAACCCACATGACAATGGGAGTACAGCTTCTTTATATTTTATTAGTGAAATCCCTTATGAGGGTAGTGACATCCATTGAGCGGCATGGCTATGGCAGCATTCATTAGGACTGTTTCTACAGAGTTGTGTTCGAATCGCTCTATGCCTTTTACAAGTAGTTGATATATAAGCAAAGTCCTTAGGATCAAATGACGAGATTCGAAAGCATATAGTGCCCTGATGAATAAACTATGATAGGAGCCAGTAGTAGCCGAATAGTAGATATGAGGGTGAAAGCATGTTAACTTGTCATGCTTTTTCATGTCCCGGACAATGTTAACTAGCACAATTTTGACATATGCTAACTAGTACAATAACTTGAGCTACATCTCCAAGATCTATGACATATGATATATCAATAGAAAGCACTTGAAACAAAGAACCCAAATGTACAACCTCCGAAAAATTTTGATATTATTTGTAAAAAATTTACCGGACGCCCAACTTTTCGAAGATGTGCTAACTTGAAACTACTAACTATCACAAAAAGCGCGACAGGTCAACATGCTTTCACCCATAAGGGTATTTGGGAATTTTTAAAAATTGATGGGTATTTTGGGAATTTCCACAAATTAGAGGGGTATTTTGTTACTTTTCCCTTTCAATATTTCTAGTGAGAAAACCTACAAAATTTAGAGTATAGTCACGCAAGGCATAGTTATCCGTTGGGATAACTATACATTACTAAGCCTTCCTTCAATAATGGTGGGCAACAAAAGACCTCAGCATGGTCACGTGGGGCATCATTAGTGCGTGGTAAGGACCTACAATTGGAGATTCACAATGAGGGGGGATGGGTGTTGATGCGAGGTAGCTCTAGGTTGTCGAGCCTAACAAGAGGGAGCATAGTGCTGACAACGGGGCCTAACTCGGCCCCATCTTCAGGCAACGGGAGGCATAATTGGCTTGGCCCTTTTAATAGGCAACTCTTTTTAATTTTTACTTTTTTTTAATTTCATTCATTCAATGCTCCCAAGAGGTTTCCTTTGCAACTATGCTAGGATCGGCATAGTTTCAAAACATCGGGCATAGTTTTAGCCTGTTGTCTCCATTTTCTCATGTGACCATGATAGAGGCTTAGTTATGTGTCAAATGTAGTGAGAACTAATCCTCGTGTGACCACTTCCTTAGTCAATTTACCTCAAAAATATATCACATATAAGTTTACCAATTTTTTGGGGATTTTTTTTTCGTGTGCTATTGTAACACTACAAGAGGTCACTTAAATTCCGATGCCACATTACTGGCGTCACTGGTGGGTGTCAGTATATGTGTAGGTATGTATGGAGGGAGCTAAATTTTTTAAAAATTTTGATTTTCAAATTTTCAACGCTTGTTTTGGCACCTATTCCGACATCAGCGCGCATGCATTTTTGGATGCTCTCTCAAGCACATTTTTCGATGCCTATACCAATTTTTGTACCGACGGTACTTGCAAAAAACAAAACCGGAGGCTTTCTCTGCGCATCTCTTCTTCTTGCACCTTTTCTCAAGCTGTTTCCTTCCTCACCTGGTGCGAAACAAGTTGTCGAAAGTGCTAATCTTGCTTGTGGGTTAGCCCATAACACTAAGGTGAGATTGTTTTCATGTTTACTCGTAGATTTCGGGTTTAGGGTTTAACTTTGTGTTTATGTGTTCTTTTTTGCAGGTTCCAGGACATTTAAAACTTCTTTTATTCCTCAAATAGGATAATTGTGAGTGCTCAAACCTCTAAATGCATATTAAATTTATTTAAATTAATTTGTATATTAATAAAAGAAAATTTCATGCTTTAAACTTTGAATGCTTTAAAAGAAATTATGGTTTGTGATGTGAAATTTTATTTTGAATTATGAAAAAAAATTCTTTTGGTTTATGAAAAAATCTTGTTTTGAAGAAATTTTGTTTATGTTTTAGGTTAAGTTTATGTTAGGTTAAGTTATCTTATACGTTAGGTTAAGTTGAATTAAGCTACGTTAGGTTAGGCTATACGTTAGGTTAGGTTAAGTTAAACTACGTTAGGTTAAGCTACATTAGGTAGGTTAGATCATGTTAAGTTAAGCTACATTAGGTTAGGTTGTGTTAGGTTAGGTTAAGTTAAGCTATGTTAGGTTAGGTTAGGTTAGGTTAGTTAAGCTACGTTAGGTTATGTTAGTTTCAGCTACATTTGGCAATATGGCAAGCCATAGAGCTTACCCACATCACATATTAAAAACAACACAATGGCGATCCGTTCGTCAAAATACGGCAAGACATAAAGCTTACCCACAACGCATATGCATTGTGGACAAGCTCCATGGCTTTTCGTATTGCCAACGGCTCGCCATAGTATTGTTTATATGTTTGCGAGCGGTTTTCAAGTCCTAAAATAGCTAAGTGGCCCTGAAAATAACACAGTGGCGAGCTGTTTTGCAATATGGCAAGCCATAGAGCTTGCCCACAAGTCATATGCATTGTAGGCAAGCTATATTGCTTGACATATTGCCAAACGGCTTGCCATTGTGTTTTCCATATGTCTACAAGCGCTTTTCAAATCCTAAAATAGCTAAACGGCCCTAAAAACAACACAATGGCAAGCCTTTTGGCCATCCGGCAAGCCATAGATCTTGCTTACAATGCATATGCATTGTGGGCAAGCTTTATGGATTTCTGTATTGCCAAACGGCTCTCCATTGTGTTGGCTATAAATTTGTGAGCGATTTTCAAGCGCTAAAATTGCCTCATGTCCCTAAAAACAACACAATGGCGGTCCGTTTGGCAATACGGTGGAGAGGAGGAAAGGGGAACACACCCAGCACACAACACAATGCCTCGCTATAGCCCAAGGTATACACATCGCCCCAATCCACTAAAGTTCACCTTCAAAACTCAACACTACCCACAAGCAAACCATTGCTTGCACACAACCATACGCACACACGCCTTGCAATGCACCAGACAAACTCAATCTTTTCGCTCCGCTCAATTCACAACCTTCCACACACACACAGCCTCTCCATTAGGAAGATAATGGGGTCTAGGAGGGCCTCTTTATTTGGAAATTTAAGGAAGTCAAACCTTTAGTATTAAGAAAGTAATCAAACGACAGCTTTTCAATACAAACAAACAAAACGACTAGTTTATTTGAATTCAAAGTTTCATGGTAAATAAAGAGGCCCTCCTACACCCCATCCTCTTCCTAATGTCTATCTCTCTTTGCACGACCAAATTCAGGGGGCACCCATGCCTACACACACTCAAAAACACACACACACACAAGCAGAGAAGAGAAGGGAGAAGGGGAAATGACGTCCAGAGATATTGGAGAATGGTCCTCTTGCATTAGCAACACCATATACAACCAATCCGGTGCCAGCACAACCGTCGGCAGCAAGACAACGACTCAAAAGCCTATACAGGCCAAAATGGAAAAATCCCTCTAATCGTCAAAAGACCCCAATGGAAAAAAAGCTAACATTGGTCCCCCCCCTCAAAAAATGAACGTCTACCTCCTTCTATAAGGGTGTGTCTAGAAGACTTAAAAAATAAATAAGGGGTGAGCTACTCATCTCATGCACTCCACTTGCAGCTTTATTTGGAATCTCCTTGCATTGCTTGCGCCTGGCACATTTCTCCTTTGGTAACTCTTGCATGGTGCACATATCTGTTCGTTGACCACTCCCTTTGGCTTCTCGACTACACTTGTCCTTTGAAGCTTTTGAATCCTCTCTATCCCTCCCTCTTGCTTCTTTGCCTTGGTGATGGGTGGGATAGGTCCCTTGAAACCTTCAAACTCTCTCTCTTTTGTTGTCCACTGGCCATGAGACACCCTCCTTGTATTGCCCTTGACTGACTTCGAACTCTCATTCTCCATCTCTTGCAGGACCCCTTGAATGGCCTTGGGCTACCTCTCCTTCGGGCTCACTATCCATGGGACCCCTCCCCTTTAGAGCAATAGCGACATCACTATTGAGGGCTCATTTTCCTTCAAAAATGGGGGCCGCTGGAACTAGTCCATGGTGGGTGCCACATCACCACTACATAAACCATTGCTGCTAGCCAGCAACGCTAACACATGCCACTCGCATCGGAACCTCGACATTGCTACCGCTTTTGCACCTTGGTTCACCTCGACATGGATCTTCTCCTTGTTGACAATCTCATCCATCCTCAGCACATGCACATCACGAACTGGAAACCTCCAAGGAACATAACCAATAGTAGGCCGTACCTCAACAGGTTCTGCATTTTGAACTCGTTGAACCATCCTTGGTTGAACCATCAAACACACTGCCTCCGCAACAGGCACATAATCCACAGGCTTCAATAAGCCCAACTCCAGCTTCCGCTTTACCTTTCTGCTCTTTATCTTTGCTAGATAGACCATGTCTTTGTATGTATCCGCACCGTCTTTGACCTTTTCTCTAATCCTTGGATGCAAGCACTCTAGCAGCTTTGAGAGATTCAAATACTTATTGCTTTTGACCCCAGTAGAAACCTCTACCTGCTTCCAACAAGCCTTAAACTACTCAATCAAAATGGAGAAATCCTTACATCCTGGCGTACCGCTTTCAGCCTTGCACCAGCTTCTTCTAGCGTAATCACCTCTTGAAATCGCTCCAGGAACTGACTTTGCAATTTTTGTCATGATCCTCTATCACTGCTCTTTAAACCATCGAGCCACACCTTGGCTTGTCCTTGCATCAACAACGGCATCGTCTGCAGTTTTTTTGCATCCGTTGACATACGCATCGACAGCAGCCATAACTCAAAATCTGCCACCAATCCTCGGGATCTTTAACACCCGTAAATATGGGGGTAAAACCTGGCTCCACCATCTCTTCTAGCTTCAAACTCAATCTTGACCATCAGCCAACTGCTTTGTCGGCTAAAAAACATCACTTTCAACCTCAAATTGGAGCATTAGACCGCTCCTCCCTAGGGGCACTAGAAGATGGAGAGGGGGAAGCGGAACACCCCAGCACACAACACAATGCCTTGCTATAGCCTAGGGTATACACAATGCCCCAATCCACTAGAGTTCACCTTGAAAACTCGACACACCTGCAAGCAAACCACTGCTTGCACACAACCATACGCACACACGCCTTGCAATGGACTAGACAAACTCAATCACTCCACTCTGCTCAATTCACAGCCTTCCACACACACATAGCCTCTCTCTATCTCTCTTTGCACGAACAAATTCGGGGGGCACACATGCCTAGACACATCAAAAAACACACGCACACAAGTAGAGAAGAGAAGGGGGAAGGGGAAATGACATCCAGAGACAGTAGAGAATGGTCCTCTTGCATAAACAACACCATGTACAACCAATCCCATGCCGGCACAACCCAAAAGCCCATACAGGCCAAAATGGCAAAAGCCCTCTAATGGTCAAAAGACCCAATGGCAAAAAAGCTAACATTGGTACCCTCCCTCAAAAAATGAACGTCTACCTCCTTTTTTAGGAGTGTGTCTAGAAGACTTAAAAAAGAAATAAGGGGTGAGCTTCTCATCTCGTGCACTCCACTTGCAGCTTTATTTAGAAGTTCCTTGATTGCTTGCACTTGGCACACTTCTCCTTTGGTAACTCATGCATGGTGCACACATCTATCCATTGGCCATTCCCTTTGGCTGCGCGGCTACACTTGTCCTTTGAAGCTTTTGAATTCTCTCTATCACCCTCTCGCTTCTTTGCCTTGGTGACAGGCGAGATAGGTCCCTTGAAACCTTCGAACTCTCTCTGTTTTGTTGTCCACTGGCCATGAGACACCCTCCTTGTATTTCCCTTGACTGACCTCGAACTCTCGTTCTCCATCTCTCGTGGGACCCCTTGAATGGCCTCGGGCTACCTCTCCTGTGGGATCACTATCCACGGGACCCCTCCCCTTTGGACCAATAGCGACATCGCTATTGGTGGAGCTCATTTTTCTTCAAAAATGGGGGCCATCGTAACTAGCCCATGGCGGGTGCTACCGATGTTGCCAGCCAGCAACACCAACGCACGCCACCAACCACCGCCATCCCTGCGCCACCGGGCCCGAAATAGTGCCCAGCGCCACCTCGCCATAGCCATGAAGCTCTCAAGCTCACATGCCAATAGGGCCTCCTCGCTTGGAATAAAGACCCTGTCGTTCGGCCTCTCTCCACTGGATATGGGCTAAATCGGTGCCACGTGTCACTTTCCTGTCAAATGGCCTCCATGCCTTCTACAAAAATGCAAAAGAAACTTTATAAAACCCCGTTTTTTGCATGCTTTCCCTAGCTTGACGATTGTTCACTGGTGATCCGATCACCGAGCCGCAAAACCCAGCTACAAAGTCACTTATCTGACTCCAAATTTCCCTGACCTCGCTGCACTTTACAATTCCTTGAGCCCTCAAACCGAGGCCGCAAAAACCGAGAAAGTCATCTCCAACCAACTCCGGACAAATGCATCCAATCTTCAGACTTCCATATCTTTCCGCTCCGGGCTCCGTTTGACAGGGAGTCTAATCCTTCTAGCTCGTTATGATGCATACCCTGCTCTAGGACTTTGTTGCAACCCATAAGACACTATATGACACGATTCCCCATGTGGTCAGGTGGCCACCAACCTAGCCCCCGAAAAAATTTCAACTGGCCATAGCTTGCAATCCGTAGCTCTGATCTACAATTTGAAAAGACGGGTAGGCTCCACAAATTAAGCACTACATGCCCATACCCTAACTTACATTTGGAACCTGTCCTTAGCTGCCCTATTGGGCAAGAATTTGCAACACATTGAACCTTCAACCTTCCATAGCTTGGGTTCCATAGCTCTGTTGGATGAGCCGTCTGGACTTGCTCCTTCAGCACTTCAAGCTCTGCATTCTTGGATCCAAAAGATGCACCTTGCATCTCCTTCACCTGCTCCCAAAATTAGCCCCTTTTGGAGCCTTTCTTGACCTATAAGCCGCATTAGTCATACACCTCCGCTGCTACCTGTCAGCCCATGATCCTCCTAGCTGCTCCAGCCTTTTGCCATGCTTCTGCTAGCCTGCACATATCTACGCATGCCATTTTCTATGGTCCACACACTTTGGCTGTACCAACGGCAAGCCATAAAGCTTGCCCACAAGGCACATGCATTGAGGGCCAACTCTATGGCATGCCATATTGCCAACAACTTGCCAATGTGTTGTTTTTATGTCCGCAAACGATTTTCAAGCCCTAAAATTGCTAAACAACACTAAAAACAACACAATGGCAAGCTGTTTGGCAATATGACAATCCATAGAGTTTTCGCACAATGCATATGGTTTGTGTGCAAGCTCTATGGTTTTCCCTATTGCCAAAATTCTAGCCGTTGTGTTGTTTATATGTCCACGAGCAATTTTCAAGCTTTAGAATTGCCTCGCGGCATAGAGCTTTCCCACAATGCATATGCATTGTGGGCAAGCTCTATGTCTTGTCGTATTGCCAACGGTTGGCCATTGTGTCTATATGTTTGCAAGAAATTTTCAAGCGCTAAAATTCCCTCGTGACCCTAAAAACAACTCAATGGCGATCGGTTTGGCAATAGAGCAAGCCATAAAGCATGCCCACAAGGCATATGCATTGTGGGCAAGCTCTATGGCTTTCCATATTGCCAACGGCTCGCCATTGTGTTGTCTATATGTCTGCGGGCGGTTTTCAGGCCCTAAAATCGCTTTGCAACCCTAATTGTCAAATTGTCAAGTGATAGAGCTTCTCGACATTGCATATGCATAGTGGGCAAGCTGTATGGCTTCCTGTTTTGCCAAACACCTCACCATGGTGTTGTTTTTATGTTAGGCTAGGTTAGGGTTAGGTTTAGATTATAGGTTAGTTTAGAACTAGCGACAAATTAATAGTAGAAAAAATACAAACGGACTTCGAAGATGACTCATGTACTTCTAAAAACGCAAACGGACTTCGGTTAGGTTATTTTATAGGTTAGGTTTAGGTTATAAGTTAGGTTACATTAAGCTAGGTTAGGTTTGCGTTATAGGTTAGGTCTAGAGCTAGCGACAAATAAAAAGTAGAAAAAACGCAATCAGAATTCAAAAGTGCACACAGACTTCAAGCACCTTAATATATAGTCATTGACCACCAATAAAGATGAGATTATTACCTTGTGGTCCTAATCTCCGTGCACCTCTAGACCGAGGTGTGCAGGGATCGGACCTGGCTAGAGAATGTGAGGTTGTTAGAGCTAGTAGCAAATAGTAGAACAAACGTAATCAGACTTCAAAAGTGCACACAAACTTCAAGAACCTTACTATATAGTCATTGACCAATAAAGACAAGATTATTACCCTCTGGTCCTAATCTCCATGCACCTCTCAATTGAGGTGTGCGGGGATCGGGCTTGGCTAGAGAATGTAAGGTTGTTAGAGCAAGTAGCAAATAGTTGAAAAAATGCAATCGGACTTAAAAAGTGCACACAGACTTCAAGAACTTTAAATTATAGTCATTGACCAATAAAGACAAGATTATTACCCTGTCGTCCTAATCTCTCTGCACCTCTAGACCGAGGTCTGCGGGGATCGGGCCTGGCTAGGGAATATGAGGTTGTCGTGTATTGTCATGTACCTAACAGTGTGTAGTTATAACAACTAGAGTTTTGTTGCATCATTGGTAGATAAAGTATAGACGATAGAATGGTGTGTCCTTGTGCGCATTGAAAGAATCAGATCTTTTGAAAACAAAAAATGTGTGACCAACACATACACAATCACGGTCTCTTTCCGATAGAGCAACTACAAGACCTGCATTATCGATCTCCTGGTCTAGAGCTTGAAGGTCAAACTCCACAAGTAGATATTGCTCCAGCTTTATCCTAGAGAAGATGTTTTTCAAACCAGAAACCATCACAAGTGAGTCCTCCGAACTAATACCTGATGCGGTATTTCAAGAAGTAGAGATGGAGCAGATGTTGGACGCGTTCTTTGACATGGATACCAACATAGAAGGCGACAACATTGAGCGTAGTACTGTGCACCAACCTCAGCCATCCCATTCATATCAACGGCATGATAGCAACAATAAAGAGGGTGAGATGATGCAAAGAATTGCATGCATGCCGCTCTACACTGGTGCAAAAAATCTGAGTTCTCCGTATCGCGTTGGTAAATTATGCTTAATTTGCAATCTGTATACGGTTGGTCGGACGCCTTAATCATAGAGCTTTTTAGGTAAATACATTGTATCCTAAGCATGATAAAATGAAAATTACCATTCATGTAAAGTGATCAAAGGGCTCACTTGTTCATGTAACGACAAGTTGCTCAATGAGAAAATATTGCCAGAAGGGAATCACATGTCCCCTACCTGTCCAGTCGCTAAAAATCTTTGTAGTAATTTGGGTTTGGACTATCACAAAATGCATGCATGTCCTAATGATTGTATACTTTTTTGCAATGAGTATACGAACTTGGAACAGTGTCCCAATTGTGGATCAAACAGGTACAGGGAGGACAAAGGGCTCGCCCCGAGGGTAGCATGGCTGAAAAATGGCTTGTACAAGAGTCTTTTGTCCTCATCAGTGAATTTTTGGTCTCAATTGATCCAGAGATGCCCTGAATGTGGACAGTTGAGGTCAATTTCAAGGTGACAGGGGACGAGCTGCAGGGACAAGGCATCGCTCGGAAGATGGACATCACAATGCGAGAAAATGTTATGTGATTTTGCCTTCTCAACTCAGACATCATGCAAAAGTGTCTAGAGAGGTACGAAGGGGGAAAGCAACAACGCTTGACAGATTGCCTTCAATTCAAGCGCAATCGTGCCACTAGATTTTGAGGTGGATGTCAGCAGTGAGAATTTGTCTGAACCTAGAGATGAGGTGTCAAATACTAAAGTTGATGCAGAGAGTGACGAAGAAGTAGAGTTCGATGATGAAGATGCAAAAGTACACATTGAGATAAACATCTTTAGTGCATCAAATCTCATAGAGGATGAGAGATTAATTAATGATTTTTGATAGGGAACTCTTTTGTAAAACTCTATTTATTAGTCTATAATACACTTTAGATTCATTCATTAGCCATGGCCGACGACGATGAGCCATAATCTCCTAGTTTTATATTTCCTGTCACTCGAGACGGCATGTCACCCGAGCAAATGGGCTCATTTTTGTCTCAGTTCACACCAGAGCTTATCGCGATGGCATAACACCTTTGGGTAGCAGGTCCCTCTAGACCTACTACAGCCGACCCTACCTCGGGACTAGTGTGGTCCATACACCGCGTGGCCCCACACCTCAATCTAGTGTGCCCCCTACGCCTAGGAGTCATGTGCCCCCTATACCAACGGGTGGTTCATCCTCGAGACGAGGTAGGCGTCATTCTTGAGGTGGTGGTTATTGTGGTAGTAGTTCTGTCGATGTGTCTACACCACCAACAGAGAGTCCTCCACCACTCTCTTCAGTAGATACTTCACTGATTGGCACACCACGTACACCTTGGGGATCACACGAGCATGATCCTAGCAAGGTGTAAAGGAGCAGGGATGGGGCTATTGTGGCGGATAGGGTCGGAAAGGCCATGCGAGAAAGGATTTGACAGCTCTGTATGATTCAATTTGTTCACTGTGTGATGGAGGTTTGAGATAACCTCGATGTCAAAAGAAAGAATTACATTGTCGAGGCCATTCACACAGAGTACAGGCCGACAGAGGGTACAATCGAGTCTCGAACCCCTGGATTTTGAGTGTGGTGAAGTTCACAATGTCACACGCCGCTCAGAGGCGAGAGACAGGTACAATGACGATAGTCCCAAGCCGGCATGGTTGGACGTAGAGGAGTGGGCGGGGATTGCACGAGAGACACAAGACAATCCTCAGAGATTTCAGCAGAGCAGAGAGATGCAGCCAGAGCATGATTGGAGTCTACTGGAGCATCACATCTTGGGAGTGGAGCCTACGATGCGCTTCGACATGAGTTTGTAAGTATTATACATATGCTTTAAATTATGGAACATATATATGTTATGTGAAGATTATTCTAATGATTAGACCATAATTTTGCAGGAAGTTGCCATGAAGCATCTTCCGACACGCCGAGAGGAGAAGTATGCGTACAAGCATGGACTTGTGGCCCTTTTGACCCAGCTGCTATACAGGAGGAGGGAGAGGACGTCGTCTGGGAGGAATTACCATGAGTGTATGCTCACTCAGTGATTGTTTGCATATGTACAGTTTTGTAGTGCTTATGTTTATGGTTTGTGGTTATGTTTATGTTATGGCACAGATGTTATGGTTAAGATTTGGCAGTCAAAATAAGGTTATGGTTTTGCTATGATGATATGGGAATCATGTGATGGTGATGGTTATGGTTATGATTATGGTTATGGTTATGGTTATGGTTATAGTTATGGTTGTGTAATGATGGTATGGCTGTTATGGTTATGGTATCACAAGCAAGTTATGGTAATGGTTATGGTATGGAAAAAATGTTATGTTTATGGTTTTGCAATTTTTGACTCATGTTTTAAGTATGGTTATAAAATCTTTATGCCCTTATGCCATGCTTTTGATTTTGTGGTTATGTTTTTCTTTCAATTTTACTACCTGCCATACACTCGCTCTTAAGAGTCAGCTTGTAGGTGGAGTGCGGTTGATTGTGCACTCTTCATTTTGGCAGAGAGGGCTATTTTCTTTTGTTGCAGTACATGCAGCATCACTTCCCAGCCCTCTCTGCCATAAAAGAATTGCAGGTTTGGTCGTCGGTACAGAGTACGGCAAAAGCGTTGGTATAGACCTCGGTAGCAGCATTGGAATATGCAATAGTATTACCGATGGTTATTTCATTGCGTATTTTGACGTGGGCATTTCATGGTTTATTTTGACGCTTATAATACCGGTACTTATATCGACGTTATGATACCGGTGTCTCTTCCGAGGCCTATTTTAGCACTTTTTAGTTTTAAAACTAACTTTATTTCATCGGTATTTGCGCTGATTTTTGCGCAGCGTGTTGTAGTGTAAGTGCACAGGGGGGGGGAGAGAGAGAGAGAGAGAGAGAGAGAGAGAGAGAGTAGGCAGTGGAAGCACTCAAAGAGAAAGAGACTCTTCTATCCAATGTTCAAGAAAAGTGTGTCTCACCTTGAATTTATGCCACTTGAGAACAAGAAGAAAAGAAAAAAGACCACCTACATTTTACATTTTGAGGATATTAGTTTAAACATGTTAAAAATTAGCTCGTTTCTTTGAAATGCCTTTTGGAACACTCACCAAAAGCAATTGGATAAGGTTTTGAAAATGGATTTTTTGGAGCACTGGTGAGAGCGCTCCATTGCTAATGTTTCAAAGACACACACACACACACACACACACACACACACACACAGGGGCAAAATTCTTCAACCAAGAGATTTCTCTCATAGACCACGGAGATAAATGTTGGAAGTTGTGTTTGTGAACATCCAACGAGTTGGGTTTGACGACAACCAATGGTTCTTGGCTAAAGTCTCACATCATGGTATCGTCGGTGTCTCGGGACGATATACACACTTCACACAAACATCCGCTTTGCGAGGTGAGCACACCTTTGTTCACCTTCTTTATTAACCGCGTTCTTTTAGAGGTAATTGAAGGTTTTAACATGGAATTTCTCTATTTGTAGGTTTTCTTGCCTTCAAACATAGAACTTGTGTTAAAATCTACAACTTTGTAGTTGGCATTACATTAAACCATGGTTTTTCACAATCCTCCTTTCTAAAAACTTGGGAAAATTACATATGATAAATTTTAGAGTGAATTGACTACATTCAAAGGTTTTTGCACTAAAATTTTCCTGCCTTCAAATTTGAAATTTAGAGGTAGGCGGGGTTACACTAAGCCTAGGTTTCTTGGAGCACTAGATAGTACACAATTCTTTACCTTCAAATATAGGATTTAGAGGTAAATGTTAACATGTGTAGGTGGGATTACACTGAGCCTATGTTTTTTCTGACATTGCGATACACAAACAAAACATTGCTAATGCATACTAAAGGCACTGCTTGAAAAATACATCTTAAAGGCAATGCTACTTTACTGAAATAAAATACTCCTAGTGCAAATGAAGTGCTCGAAGAAAACATATTAAAGGTAGTGCTACTTTATAGAAATAAAACATATATAATCTCTCTATACTATATAGGATGGACAATAAAATTTTTGAGAAAGGAGAGGTCCTCCACGTGTTCAGTTCTCCAAGCTTTGTACGGACTACACCCTTGCCAACTTTTGATCCTTCCTCGCTATCAAGGCTGGTAGGTTGTGTTTGTGTGTGTGTGCGTGAGTGTGTGTGTGTGTGTGTGTGTGTGTGTGTGTGTGTGTGTGTGTGTGTGTGTGTGTGTGTGAGAGAGAGAGAGAGAGAGAGAGAGAGAGAGAGAGGATGACACACTTAGAGCGTGTGTCTATTTGGATGTTAGTAGTGTGCAAAAGATAGAGAGAGGGAGAGAGAGCGATTAAGAGTTAATGTTGGAAAAACCTTTATTCCAAAAACTTGAAAAACATATAGATTAGAGATTTTAGAGGTAATTTGATTATATTGAGAGATTTTTACACTTTATTCTCTGAATACTGAAATTTTTCTCACCTTCAAATATAAAATTTAATAGTATTTTGAGAAGTGCTAGGACTAGAGAAAGAGGGGGCAAGGACCATGCACAAGGAGCAAACCAAAGGCATGATTGGTTGTGCCACTATAGGGGACTATGCAAGTAGCAGCCGGACAAGGTCGATAGCAAACTTGAGCAGTTTGGACAATATCGGCAACAAACTTGAGCATGTCTGTTGTATCTCTAAATTTCTCGAGAGGAATTTTAACTTCTATAATGGAGAGATCCATCTACTGGGAAGCGATGAGACTTGAAGTACATGGTGGTGGGACACAGAATGAAGGGGCAAGAAGTAATGGTAGTGTTGTTTTGAAAGCCACATATAGTCATTCTCCTATTCTTGAGAATGAATTTCAAAAATTCAGAGGCATCCCTCGAGCTCTATCATGAAGGAATAGTTTCATGATTTTGAGAATGATCGGGCACAAGAGGAGTAAATCTAAGAGGGTTGGGGTGGCAGAACATAGGTAGCAGGGGAATTCAATGTACCCCAATAGCTGTGCAAAGCCTCCGAGACAATCTTATCATCCATCAATCATTGTTTTTGTTGTTCAGCTAAATATACCAATTGGTACAACACAACTTGGCTTGTGTCTCCTCATGTTTCCTCTTAGTGGAAGGGCTAGGTGGATTCCCTCCTTTACCAGTGTGACCTCCTGGTGCTACATCCATGTGGATAGGATGGTGCTTTATTTTTTACAAGACATGGAATCAAGCTAAGCTTTGATGCCACTGTAATCCCTCATAGCAGTGTGATCTCCTGCTCTACTACATGCATGTGGATAGGATGATGCTTTGTTTTTTACAAGACATGGAAGCAAGCTAAGCTTTGATGCCACTGTAATCACTCATAAGAGTGATCGGATGGAAACATAAGCATAATTGCAATCTACACAATTGGCAACAATTTTGGTACTTCAAAACACATAAATAACCAAGAGAGAGCAGATAACATGACACATTGGCCCCAAAGAATGCTGACCCTTGTGGTATTTCCTTATTCCTAAACTTTTCAAGGTACAAATATCAAGGGTTCAACTCTCTCTAAGACTTTGCATCCAGATGCTCTCTATAGCATGGACTTGTAAAGCTACAAGAGATGCCAAAAATAAAGCCCCACAATATATGATCTAAAAGCACATAATCCCAAAATTATATGCATCCAAAATCTCAAAAACAAATCCCATTACAACCAACAAAAATGTGGAAAAACATAGCAATTCCATGTGGTGGTCATGGAAATTGGTGAAAATCTAGCCTAGAGATCAACAGGCAACTTGACAACTTTTAAGGTGGAGATGTCTTCCATTTGTTTTGATCTAGTAGTTTTAAGGCCTCTCGATTGGTTCCTAAAACTCAGTCAAGTTAGTTCAATACCCAAAGGTCACAAAGATATTTGATCATAGATGATCTTGGCTTTGACCAACAAATTTGCATGAACCATGTTTCTAAAAAGAGTGAGTCTAGGGTGGTGGTGTAGCCAAAGTATTCCCACCATAGCAAAAGGCACAAAGAAGTATGGATGGGCTAGCATGTGCAGGCATGGTAAGTGGAATAGGTGTGAAGTGGAAGATTGGCAAGGGAGATCCTAAAGTGTATGTCTGAGGTACTTGTGTTGTGGACTGTGTCGGTCTTTATGGATTGACAATCAGAGTCCTGGTTGCCAAGATACAGGCATTTGAAAGTTTGTCGAGGAAAGGTTATGAGTCTATTTGGTTGCATTGAAAAGCGATCCATTTGGGAAGTTTTGGGCCTTGACTAGGTTTTGGAGGGTAGTACGCATTGTATGGAGTTGACAAGAAGGGATAGCACATCAATTGGAGCTCAGAGTGTGAAGATATTGCAGGATGAAGTTGGCAGCAATTGCTAGTCGGAAGGTGTCTGGTCACTTTTCTCAGTTTTGGTTGCCTTAGTTGGAGAGCCCGACAATGTCCAAAGCACAGTGAGTTTTTTGTTGTTCAAAGTCTACTAGCACGGGTTACAATAGTTTTCAACGGCTCAATCAATAGAGCCTTGAGCATCAGATGGCAAAAGGTGAAAGTGGACAAAAAAGGGTATTTTTTGAGTTTTTTTAAAAAGATTTGGAGGCTTGAAGCTCTCTAGAGGTTCCACATGGCCTGTTCATAATCCCACATATAGTTTTTGGAGCTACCGTTGTACACTATATAGCCTAGGTGGCGTTCCCATTTGGGAGCATAAGTGGAAAGAGAGGGAGCTGCTCAAGGTGTTGCCACAAGTGGTGTTAGTGGTGACTTGATTGGAGATGGCAGCATGTACATCGCTATTGTGGGCATTGATGTGGTCATATGTCATCGGAACTATAGTGATGACATGGCATGTCAACCCGTAGGCCTTGTTCTTGGAGCCTTCAAATGGCCCCAAAATTTTTAAGTGAGGGGGGGCTCCCATAGGGACAGTCACGGTGCCGTGACTGCTCCCCTACGGTCTCAAGAGGTGCTTCACATGGATCACGGAGAGAGACAATAGAAACTTGTCGAGGTGTTGGTGCCATGAAAAGTGTACTCAATGTGATGTGCCAAGTGTGTGCAAGGCATGGAAAATGCGAAAAAGAGCTCCTAGTGAGCTACACGAGCAGGGAACACAATTTTGTTTTCTTTTTAGTGGGGTTTAGGCACTCTTATAAAAGGGATTTTTCCAAAATTGCAAAGGCTTTTTTCCAGTTGGGCATTGAGCCATGGTTTTTTTTGGAGGAGAAGGCTGTTGAGCCAGTTGGTTTCTGTGCGGAGCGAGGAGGGCTGCCAAGATTTGTGAATTGGACCGCATCGACTTGTGTGCTAGCTTGGACCCGATTTTTATATGATGTCATTTTTTGAAGGAAGCCATCATTTTCATTCTTTTTGTGTTTATTCCCCCTTCTCTTCTCTGATTGTGTGCGAGCATTTTTTAGCGTGTGCTAGTAGGTGTGCCCACCCAAGGTCGGGTTTTGCAAAGAGGGAAAGAGAGAGGTATTGTATGAGTGGAAGGCAATGAATTGATAGTGCGGATTTATTGGGCTTTCTTGTGATGTTGCAGCAAGCGTGTGTATATGGTTGTCTGCAAACGGTGGTTTGTCTATATATTGTGTTGTGTTTGAATGTTAAATCTAGTGGATTGGGATGTTGTGTATGCCATGTGGTATAGAGAGTAAAATTGTTTGTGTGTTGGGTGTGTTCCCCTTTCCATCTTCTAGTGTCCCATGGAGGAGCACATTGATGCTCTTGTTCAAAGATTGAAAGTGGTGTTTGAGGCCGACGAAAGATTGGTGGATGGTCAAAGAATGTTGGGTGATCTGATTTGAATTTGGCAGACATGGTGGAGCCAAGCTTTGGCCCCATATTTACAAGTGTTGAAGACCCTTAAGATTGGGCAGCAAATTTTGAGTCGTGGATGCTATCAATGCATAGATTGTCAGACGCACAAAAGCTACAGATGGTATTGCTCTTGATACATGGAAGTGCAAAGATATGTTTTGATAGTCTAAGTGATGGTGATTGGAGCTCCTGGCAAGAATCATGGCTTACTTTTATAAGTGATTTTGGCAAACAGTTTCTCTTTACTACGAGCCATTTCTTAAAAAATTATTTGAGCCCTTTGGATGGGATCAAATCCTGGTTACTCTAGATTTGTGCATGAATGAGATAACCCCAAAAAAAATTTGTGATGATCAGGGTTTCAACATAATTCTCTTCCAAATAGTAAATGTGATCGTGGAGCTAGGGTTGGAAACTAAGAAAACACTATGAAAATCTCCAACTGTTTACCGCGTTGTTTTATCGCGTTTTGTACAGAGGAGGTGCAAATTCAATTAGAGAAACAAGAGAGAGGAGGGCTGGGTTTTTTTTGTGTTTAACGTATTATCGCAACTTTCTCCGTTGTTATTACCGCGCTTATTACCGTTGCTATATCCGACTACCAAATTTAGCACCTAAACTTTCAAATTCTGGCTTAACCCCTCCCCCCCAATCAAATTTTGGTGTTTCCCTCCTCTCAATAAAAATTAAGGAATATTGTATATAATTTTCAAATATAAAAAAGAAGAGAGAGAGAGAGAGAGAGAGAGAGAAGGGGGGGGGGAGAAGGAGGCGGGGGATATAAGATTACACTTGGTTACAATTAAAATAATCATTGTCACTTGATCAACATAATTGAGCATATTCTCATATCTAAAGAGAGGAAGAGGAGGGAGAGAGAGGTGAATGGATTACATGACCAAAAAACTTCATAACTGCAAAATGTTTATGAATCATCTTCCAAAATATCTCTACATGAAGCATCGTCCAATTCTAAGCCCATGGCTCCTAAATCAATAAAGAGAGAACTGAAATTGTCGTTTGTGGATGCATTGCCACCTTCATCATCTTCAAGTTCATCATCCTCCTCTCATCATCTTCATCATCATGACAATCATCCTCACTAAGACTTGCTGCAAAGCCGGACTTGATTCATCCACCTCCCTCTCCTCTGTTTCCATCTCATCCAAAGTCGGAGGTGGAAGAGGGTCGAAGATAGTCTCCACTTCATTAGTGGAAAAAATGGTTCTCCCCCGAGGTGTTACGGGAATTATGAACCAAAGTTTTGGTTGGTGGATTGATGGGATATAGATGACTTATAAAATAGAATCCCAAAGTGAGTAACATTGGTATAACTAACGCTACAAGAAAATAAGAATAAAAAAGGTACGTGTCACTGACCTGCTCACAATTTCACAGTAAAACTAAATTGTCATACCCCCTATGTGATGCACACTAGATTCCACCATGTAGAGGCCATTCTCATGTCGTCTAGACACATTTGCAAACTACTTGCACTCAAAGATGAAGGTATGAAAGGTTCTAAAATTAACCTTTTGTATCCTTTCAATAGTTATGTAGTACCTGGATTCATCACCATCTGTGTCAAAGTTGCCCATGTGGCACAATTTATGGTGGTTCTATGCTCGTTAATGTGGCGCATATGAAAGTGATGACCCTTTGGCCACGTAGAGTTAAAGGAAATGCACTACAAAATAGAGAAATATATTACTTTATCAAATGCATATGAAAGATAATTTCAAGGAATAGCGAGACAATATGGTTTAGGTATATGAGTACTCTACCTTTGGTACGCAGCCTCGTGCATACTCCCATCTTTGTTGGTGATGTCTTCTCCGCGCGCTTTTGCCTCGATCATTCTCTCATGAATCCACTCTACACTAATGAGATCTGGGAAACATGCAAAGTGTCTAGGCACTGGGGGTGCCCTCCTTCCTCCATGTTCTTTTTTCCATGTTTCCCTTTTGTGCAAACGCCTTGCCTTTGCCACTGTCCACAAGTCCACCCACTTGGTCATAATCCTTGCATTGAGAATGCAAAAGTTATCGACCACTCGGGATAGATTCATATCCATGTTAAGTAGTTTCCCCTTTCCACTTGGCAAGTGTGAAGTCATCCTTGCATCTTCCCGTCTGACTACATGCAAGGCATTAAAGGATCAACTTGTGCCAAATACTCTTATATGTAAACAAATTCCTCTTGAATGATCCACCCTTCAGCCATGCATGCCTCTGGTTGAGACCGCAGCCACACACAATCTTTGAGAGTCTTTAAAACCCTCTCTAAGAAGAACATTCATCGTGCATGCACTAATCCACATATAGCTATCTCCTCCACCACGTGAACCGTAGAGGTGAATTAGACTAAGAAGGATCAATCGAGGAAATGCATCTTCAATGGAACACACAGTTTCTGCTGCAAGTGTTTGAGCAGCAAGGATAGAATCTATTTTGATTTCCTTGGAGCTCACAAATCTGCAAAAAAACACACAAGGACACTAAGTGCTAGTTGAAATTATTGTGTACATAAAAAAAGGTGTAGTTGAGTGGAGTCTTGTGGTGTACCTTACTAGCTCTCGTAGTTTGAAAATAGCGTCCCATACTTTCTTGTCCCAACATATACACATACTCACTGGCAAAATGAACTACAATGTAGATCAGGGAAAGGGAAATTGAGTGATATTCATACACACAAACTATAGATAGAATAGGGAGTATGAAGATTACCTGAAGCACCTTGTGCCGATCATTGGACTTCAACTCATACAATTGAACGCTTCCACCCTTCTTTGCTTTTGTGAAAGCTCCCTTTAGCGACCTCATGTATCGTGTTGGTGTGTGAATAGAGGCAATGGTACCCTTCACCTTGTCTAATTATTCTTTTGCTAGCATCCATGGTGCTTTAGGAAGCACATTCTTTCCATTTGCGGCACGCGGTGGATTAGCAGAGGCAGGGAGACGTTTGAAAAGACTTAAATCCTCCCTCGCACCCAAAGAGTCCTTCTTGCCAGTAATGTGGTCCCATAGTGTTTGGGCCACATTCTTGAATATGTGCATGGGATCGAAGAGGTGTTGTATTTTTAAGTCCTTCCAATATGGAAGCCTTAAAAATATGGAATACCTTGACATAAGTTTTGGTGGAGGACACGGAGCCGGATTGTTGTTGTGGTGCTCCTCACAAATGGTTGCCCAATATGCCATCGTGAGCTCTAGAGGAGTCTTCCCATTTGTTGGAGCCTTGTGCTTGTTATGCCCTTGGGGTAAGAAACGATGGTTGTTTGGATAAATTACCTTGTGCAAGGAATCGGGCCTCTCCACCACCAACAATGGCCCGCAAGTAGGACATGCATTGTGCCCCGATGTGGACAACCCTACATACATATCATATGGTTAGAGAGATAAGTTAACTAAAGTGAGCTAAAGGGAGAGAGGGAAAGAGGGAAAGAGAGATAGAGGAAAGGGGGTTACCAGAAATCTCTCCAAGCTCAGGATAGTCATGCAAAGTCCACATAAGGATTCCCCTCACTTGGGCCTCTCTCCCCCCCTTTGCAAGTGAGACATCAACAACACAAATGCCTATCCATAACTCCTCCAACTCCTCGATGAGGGGCTCGAGGTAAATGTCGATATTTGACACTTTGTACTTCCCTGCCACAAGCAAGGAAAGAGTATATTTCCCTTCTTGGTCGTCTCCCATGGTGAAATATTGTAGTTGATGATCACCACAGGCCAAGTACTCCATGAAGTAGACTTAGTGACGAAGGCGTTGACACCATCACTTGTTAACCCAAGCCTCAAGTGTCTAGGCTCCAACCCAAACTCTGGCCATTGAGTTTTGATGTGCCTCCATGCAGGTGAATCAGCAGGGTCACGCATGATTCCATCATTTGAGCAATGGTTTGCGTGCCATGCAAGAAGCTCCACGATAGACTTGCTTTTAAACATGTGGTGGATGCGAGGAATTAATCAAAAATGTCTCAATACCTTGCGGGGTAGGTGTGCCCCGCTTACTCTTGTCTTGTATCGTGCCTCCCCGCATAGGAGACATGAGGTAGCATGTGCATGCTCATTGCGGTATAGCATGCAATCATTGATGCATGCATGGATGCGCTCATACTCCGTTCCAAGTGCAGTGACATACGATCTAAGTGTAGTGACATACGATCTAGATCGTCACACATGTCGAACATGTGCTCATCCTCTGCCTCAAAGTGCGACGAAGACGCCATAGGAGATGCCGACGTAGAGCCAACGGGAGGATCACCATGCGGTGCACCCAAATCGCCCAGTCTCTCTTGCCTCTACCGTTCGGCCTTGCCCGCCGGTGCACCACCACCGAACACAGACCAATGGGGCACCTCCTCAAGTGATGGGTGAGTCGCACTCTCATCTCTCCGAGCGCTTTTCCGAGGATGCCAAAGTCCTTCGTTCTCTAGATGCTCCAAAGAAATGCGCTTCAAGCGAGGGATTGCCCTTTTGCACTTGGCGCAAGGACAAGGTAGTTTTTCCTTGAGCCAACGATCTCGCTTTGGGCCTCCAAGAGGACCACGATCATCTCAGTCGATATCTCGCACACGCAAAAGGTTGTTTTTTAAGTCATGTGTCCTAAAAAAAAAAGCACTTAATTCCATTAGAAAAATTATATATAGTTAAAGTCAAAGGGAATAAATAACAATGAGTGTTAAAATTATTTTTTAACTAAAAGAGAATTTAAAAAATGCAATTAATAAAAATTTAAAAGTACTACAAAATAAAGTATCCATAAAAAATTAAAATTCTTCATTAAAAATTCAAAAGGCTAAAAAATGAAATAATGTATAGCTAAGGGTAGAGGGGTGGTTTGTACCCTCCCCCCCCCCCCCCCCGCAAATTCGGATTTTCATGTACCCATTTAAAATGACTGATCGTGGTAATAAACGTGCTAATAGGGGCGGTAATAAACGTGGTAATATCTGCGGTAATAATTGGCGCCTAAAAAAGGCAAGAAGGTAGAGTTTGCCACGTTTTTGTAGCATACCCTGCGTTCTTGCTCTCCGCCATCACTCCCAAGCTTCCCCCCCCTCCTCTCCCCCACCCCCCCCTCTCCCTTTCCTCTCTCTTCTTCAACAAGCCTCCCCCCTCCGCTCCCTCCCCCCTATCCCTTCCCCCTCTCTCCTTCAATAAGCTTCCCAAGTTTCGTCGAAGAGGGTTTCGTCCAAGTTTCGGCAAGGGGGTATTCCGCCATTGTCTTTGGGAGCTCAACCTAGTCGAAGCTCAACCGCACTACAAAGAAAGAGGTAAACACAAAAGCACATCCCCCCTCTTTCCCTTTTGTTTTCTACTACACACACACACATACACACACACACACACACACGTGCATAAATCCAACAAAAATAGAGAAAATAGAGAATCCATAACATACCTCGTTCATTAGGAAATGGTTGCTTTGCACGGCTTGTTTAAAATGGTTTCTTTTCTAAGCACGTTTGGAAATGGTTGCTTTGCTACGCACGTTTGGAAATGATTGATTTGTCAGGCATGTTCGGAAATGATTGTTTGGATAGAATGTTAATTAGAAATGTTAGATAGATATGTTAGATAGAAAGAGAGAGAGAGAGAGAGAGAGAGAGAGAGAGAGAGAGAGAGATTTAAAGAGAGGGAGATAAATGTTAGATAGAGAGAGAGAAATAAGAGAGGGAGAGAAATGTTAAATAGAGATAGAGAAACGTTAGATAAATTTTGCAAACCCTGAAAACAAGGTAGAAGTCTCGAGGCAAATGCTTGAGAAAATGGACCTAGAGATTTCTAAGATTAGACGTCACATTAAGGAAGCCTAGAAAAAGCAAAAAGTGTATTATGACAGGCATAGGAGACCATTGTCTTTTGATGTAGGAGATCTGGTTTTCTTAAAGGTTGTTCCCAAGCGTACTAATCCGATTCTTGGAAAGGATAGGAGATTGTCTCCTAGATTGATGGTCCTTTTAAGGTGTTGAAGCGGATTGGGTCTCTAGCTTATAAACTTGAATTGCCTACGCATGTGAAAGTTCATCCCGTGTTCCATGTAAGTTTATTAAAGAAGTATGTGGCTAATCCTCATCATGTTTTGCAGGAGAGATATGATCTTTGAAATAATGGGTCATTGAAAATAGAACCAGAGACAAT
Source organism: Adiantum capillus-veneris (assembly GCF_014529385.1). NCBI lineage: Eukaryota > Viridiplantae > Streptophyta > Polypodiopsida > Polypodiales > Pteridaceae > Adiantum > Adiantum capillus-veneris. The sequence continues at coordinate 54,190,890 of NC_140946.1, read as the reverse complement.
TCTTGATCGTAGAGTTAGACAGCTTAGGAGTAGAACTCTTGTTGAAGTTTTGGTTAAATGGCATGTAATGGGATTTGCCTATTCAATTTGAGAATAGCGGAATTTAATGAGAGTACTTTCAAGAAATGATTTTGTGAGCATAGGGGGTAGACATAATTGAAGATGGCAACATAATCATAGCAATTAGTTAACTTGGCATAGACAATACTTTTGCAAGAGAGAGAGTTTAGAGAACATGACAACAATTGAGGACCGGATTTATGTGGAGCCGGTCCCCCCTCCAATAGGCATTTGTATTATGATTTCTCCCATAAAGAGAGACTTGTTACAATACAGTCTTTGTGTTCCTTGTGACCTAGGTGATGCCATGAAGATGGAAGGCTTCATGCACCACAAACATAACATAAACTTGAAGAAAGCTTTAACTATCCCAAGCCTCAGTCCCAAGACCTCAAACACCTTCGAAGGTGGAGAGAGCTAGCACGGAATGAGGGTAGGGAAGAGGAAGAAGAAACATTTCGTAGGAGAAAGAATTAGTTCCTCACTTATCATACTCTTGTTGCTAGCATACATAATAGCATAGTAATGAAGAAGAAGGAGATGGCAAGCTTAAGCATTGAAGCATGGCTCTTGGTTGGATTTGCACTCCATAGCCAAGAGTGTTGGTGTAGGCTCTCAACCTCTACTTGCTTGGAGAGGGAGCTCTTGCACTTTGCATATCACACAATGAGAGTGCTTGTGAGTGTGTGTGGGTGAGTATACCCCCTAGGCACCCCCCTAGCTTGCTTGGGTCGACCCCCCCTTGTAGCTCATGCCTGAAGCTCATTGGACCCCTCCAGGCCTAGCCAATCACAAGCAGGAGCCATTACAAGCAACATGGGTAGCCTTGGGACAAGTGTCCCCCTTTCCCCTTTGAGAGAGAGGACTTGATAAATGCTAAAACAATTAGATAATTCATGTAATTTATCATTGGACCCCTTTGAAGCCTAGCCAATAGGCTTCAAGCAACACATGAAGGTAACATGGGTAGGGGCCTGACATGTGTCCTTGCTGCCTCTTCAAGATGGGCTTCCCTTGTGTGTGTGAGTGGGTGTTCTCTCTCTAGCCCCTAGGAAAAGGGCTCGCCCCCCCTCTTGTAGGAATGCTTTTGACTTTTAGGTGATCAAGCACCTTACTCACCAAGCATGACAAAGCACTTGAACTAGGGGGTGTTCCCACAAGCATCTCAGGCAAGCTTCTCAAGGCACCTCAAGTACTTTAATCATGCAACAAGTCAAGCACCTCAAGCATGGAGCCAGTCAAGCACCTCAAGCATCTTAATCAAGCACCTCAAGCATTAAAACCACCTCAAGCATGACAAGCACCTCAAGCATGACAAGCACCTCGAGCTTGGGCCGGGTTCCCACCTCAAGCTCAGCCCTAGCTTACTTAAGTTCAAAGGACTTTTACACACATTTATTGGAGGTCTTCAATGAAGCTAACCCTAAGGTCTTATTCTCCATTGGTTAGCCTTGCTCTTTGATAGACCATCTCCCTTTTGGGCCCCTTTACCATTGGCCCCGTGTTGAGATAGATCTATAAGCACATACCTATATCTTAACACTTGTTCCCGTTTATTCTCCCACATTAAGTGATCAATTTAATATGAGAAAATCATTTGGGTTAGTTAGATATTAGATTTTATGACATTACCTCTCTCTTGAAATCATAGTCGTCCTCGACTATGAGGTAGAAAAGATAAAGTCTTAGTCATTGGTCAATCGTACTTAGCGGGTAAAGGATCCCTTTTTACCCTATGACATCTTTCCAAGATGGATGACTAATCCATTTGGTGCTTGGGAGACATAGATGCCGCAAGCATGTCTGCTCTTTAGTCCATTTTATTCTCCCAAAGTAGAGTGACAAATTCTACTTGGTGTTTGAGAGACGTCGTCATCACAAACATGATTCTAAGCATGCATACTAGTTAAATTTTGTGCACAATTAAAAAGAGGACTAGTCATATAAGACAAAAACATGAGTTATTTAAAAGAAATTTGTACATTTGCTTACTCTAATGTAGCATTGTAAGCATTGACAAGGTTCATACTATCCTTAAGTTGTACTCCTTGCATCCATTTAGCATCTTCAAAAGGATAATTTTTGAACTTAATAAGATACCGTCGGATAATCTTACCATGTCGTAGTACCTTGTCTTCATGCCGAAGGATAGCTTCGGGTTGTAGCACCTCTTCTTGGTCTTCAACTTCGGGAGGGTCTTCAATAATTGGTTCAATTGGTGGATCTCCTTTGTAGGGCTTAAGTAAGCTTACATGAAAGGCATTGTGTATAAGCCAATGGTTGGGCAACTTGAGTTGATAAGCCGTCTCATTGATAGGCTTCAAGATTTGGAAAGGACCATAGTATCTTTTTGCTAGTTTAGCATAATACTTTTGATGGCCCGTAGGATTTTTGCCCGTCGTTTGCCTTAATCGAGCCTTAGGAAACTTGAGTAAGACCCAATCATTTTCTTTGAACATTAAGGCTCTTCTGTGCTTATCAGCAGCAGCTTTTTGCCTTTGTTGAGAGATGGCTATAGCCTCCCTAATCTTTTGAAAAGATTCTTGTAGGTCACGGCTATACTCATCGGCGGCGAAGATCTTCCCATGTACTTTCAGTAGCAAGGGACTTTTAGGTCTTCCTTCTATGATCTCGAAAGGTGCTTTGCCCGTAGAAGTATGTACAGTATTATTGTAGGCATACTCTACTAGCGGTAAATACTTTTTCCATTGTGAGCGTTGATCTACTTCGGTAACATAAGTCTTGAGTAGATCGAGTATCGTAAGATTGGCTATCTCACTTTGGCCATCCGTTTGTGGGTGATAGGCCGAAGAGAAATTCAATCTTGTTCCTAGATTTTCAAAGAGACCTTTCCAGAAATTACTGGTCATTCTAGGATCTCTATCTGACACGATGGATGTGGGTAATCCATGGTGTTTGAAAATCTGAGATATGAAGAGAGTTGCCATTTGATGTGCCTTAATAGTCTTTTTGACAGGAATAAAATGTGCTTGCTTGCTAAACCTGTCGACTATTGTCCATATTCCTGTATTCCCATGGATAGACTTGGGTAATCCAAAGATGAAATCCATGGATATACTCTCCCATGGTGAATTTGGAATAGGCAATGGCTGGAGTAATCCAGGTTGCTTCCCTCTATCATACTTGGTCTTTTGGCATACTACACATTTTGAAACATACTCTTGTATGTCCACTTTCATGGTAGGCCAATAGAAATACGTCTCTAATCCTCGGAGAGTAGGTTGAATACCTCTATGCCCTGCATATGGAGGAGCATGGGATTCATACATAACCTTCTCACGAAGGGAATGGGTAACACATAGCCTATTGCCGTGGAGAAGATAACCATCCTGCAAGGTGAATGGTTCCTCTTTCTTCCCCAAAGCAAGGGCTGACATTATGTCTCTAAAGTCAGGGTCAGTAGCATACTCATCTATCATAGAGGATAGATCATTGTGAGTAGCTATAGACACCGCATTAACTTTTGGTCGTCGTGAAAGTGCATCGGCAACTTGATTGTGCTTACCAGCTATGTGAGCAATATGGAAATTAAATTGCGAAAGAAAATTTACCCACCTCATTTGTTTGTCGGAAAGCTTGGTTTGCGTCATGAAATACTTGAGACTTTGGTGGTCGGTTCGTAGGATAAATGGAGTCCCCAATAGGTAGTGCTTCCATGTGTCTAGGGCATGTAGAACAGCTAAAAGCTCTTTCTCATAAATGCCCAAGACTCGTTCATCACCATTGAGCCTTCGGCTCTCATATGCTATGGTATGCCCTTCTTGAAGCAAAACCGCTCCAAGGCAATCACCACAAGCATCACATTGGACCTCAAAGGGCTTTGAGAGATCCGGAAGCACAAGGACTGGTTGGGAAGTAAGCTTCTCTTTGAGTTTTTCAAAAGAATTTTGCTCCTTAGCAGTCCATACAAACTTAACGTTCTTCTTGGTTAAGTCGTGTAGTGGTCTTGCCACTTGAGAGAATTTTGCTATGAAGCGTCTATAGTATGCACACATACCAATAAAGCTTCTTAGCTCATGTAGATTCCTTGGGTTAGGCCATGATTTTATTACCTCTAACTTTGATGGATCTATACGAATACCATCGTGAGAGATAATATGGCCTAGATATTGAATCTCTTGAAGGAAGAATTCACTTTTCTTTTGGCTGAGAAAAAATTTGTTCTCCCTCAAGGCTTGAAAAATCACTTGGAGATGTTGCTTATGTTCCTCCAAAGACTTGGAGTAGATGATGATATCATCGAAGAACACTCCAGTGAATTTTCGATATGGTCTAAAAATTTTCTCCATCAAACGATTGAACGTAGCTGGTGCATTAGTCAAGCCAAAAGGCATGACTAGATATTCATAAAGACCAAATGTTGTGCGAAACGCGGTCTTTAAGATATCCTCATCCACTATCCTTATTTGATGATAGCCACTCTTAAGTTCAATCCTACTGAAGTAGGTAGAGCCTTGTAGCTTATCAAACAGATCTTCTACCCGAGGTACGGGAAATCTGTTTTTAATAGTGATATGGTTTAGTGCTCGATAGTCCACACACATACGGTATGTAGCATCTTTCTTTTGCACTAAAAGGACTGGAGAACAAAAGGGAGAGGAACTAGGCCTCACCATCCCTTTGTCTACCAGCTCTTGTACTTGCCTCATGATCTCCTCTTGTTGAGCTTGTGAGACTCGATAAGGAGGTTTGTTAGGCGGTGAGCTTCCTGGAAGGAGCTCAATACGATGGTCATCATCCCCTCGTTTTGGAGGTAGGTCCATAGGGATATCATCGATGAACACATCTTGGAATCCTTTTAGAAAAGTAGACAAGTCTAACTCTTCTTGATTCCTATCATTTTCATTTGATGAAACATTATTAGCTTTTAGAGACTCTTTGACATAAATCATGTACGCAGAAACTGAGCTCTTCATTGATTTATCAAAAGAAAGAGGATTTACAAGTGGAATAGTGCGACCACGCTCACTAGCATCTACATACATGTTCTTTCCCCTGTAGGTGAAGTAAATTCTCCTTTCAGGGAACTTCATGTTGGCAGCCATGCGATCAAACCATGGTGCCCCTAGGATAACATCCTGATGTTGGAGGGGAGAGATGAAGAAGTCTTCTTTGTCGACATAGCTTTGGACATGAAGCCTCAACTTCCCAATCAAGGGAGTAACGGAGGCTTGTTGTCCCTTGAAAGCTGCATCAGCTGTTACTATATCTCCCATCTCAGAAGCTTGAATGCCCAACTTGGTGGCCAACTCTATTGATATGAAGTTGAGAGTAGAGCCAGGGTCAAACAAGATGAAGGCATCATGCTCTCTTACCTTTCCCCAAGCATAGGAGAGTGATGATCCTTTGCAATGAGCATCCTCTTTTGGAGCTTCGATGGTGGAAGCCCTAGGAGTCTCATTGCGAGTATTCTTCTTGGGGCAAGAACGATAGCCATGTCTTTGCTCCCCACACTTGAAACACTTATGGTCCTTGCGAAAAGCTTCAAGCTCTTCAGGAGAGAGTTTTTTTTTACCTTTGTAAACTCCCTTCTCCTTGGACCGATTGTTGTTGTTGTTGTTGGAAGTGCCTTGGGAATTATTTTGAGCATTGGATTTCTCCTTTGCATCATTTTTATCTTTGTTTTCCATGGGCTTGACATTACGTCTAGCCCCTTGATGGAAATTGATGCGTGAAGCAACCATGGTGTGGTGGATTACTTCGGTAATAGTACGGGGCCGTTGAGAGTTGATATATTCGGCCATCTCTTCAGGTAATCCCGCACAGAATTGTTGTCTTTGCTCGGCAAAGTCTATCTTTTGAAAGACAGTAGCTTTGAGATGTAAATCCCAAAACTTATCTACATACTTGTTGATAGACTCATGAGAGAGGAGCTTCAAGCCGCGCCATTCGGTAAGAACTTTATCTTTAGTATCGCTTGGAAGAAATTGCTTCATGATGGAAACTCGTAGAGTTTTCCATGTCTTTGGGGCTTCTCCATTGCCACGAAGGCTAGCCCACCATTGACGAGCTGATTTTTGGAAGTGCATAGCTACATGGCGTAGCTTGGAGGACTCTGTGAAGCCCTCGTCCCCAAAGGCCGCATCAAATTGCTGGATGAAGGCCAACACTTTGTCGGTAGCACCAAAGGTGCCATCGTAGGTGAGAAAAGAGATACTCTTTCCTCCCTCCTTGAACTTCTTTAGCTTTTGTGACCTTCGCCATGCAGGAAATGATTTGCGATGTCCTCCCCTCTTGTATTCTCTAGGAGAATAGCCATAACTTTCATCGGAAGAGAAGGAAGGTGAAGAAGAAGGAGAAGAGGGTGACCTCTTCCTAGCCCTTTTCTTCCTTTGTTTCCTCTCTTGCCTTTGAGAGTGATGAGGAGAAGGACTATGGGTTGCTCTTTTCCTCTTGGGAGGAGTAGGCGATCGTCTGGACCGCCTTCTTCGTGGAGCCACATCTTCAGAAGAACTTAGACTTTCATTGCTTTCTTTCTCTTTGGATTCCTCCTCTCGAATGGGAGAGAGTCTTCTTTTGGGGGTCTCTTCAAGAGGCCTCCTAAGCTCTCTCTCCTCTTGGAGAGGAAGGGAAATTCCATAGGCACGAAGTTGTTGAGTAACTTCGGCTTGCAAGGTAGGGTTGCCCATAGCTTGTTGCAACCTAGTCACAAGATAATTCACAAACATGGGAGCATCATCATTAGCACCTTCATGTGCAAAATCAAAGCTATCAATGTTCATTCTACTCTCTTGATTATTGTCAGCCATGTTAACAAAATTTTATGTATGTACTTAGTGTATGCTTTGGCAATTCAAAACCTTACTTGCCACTCCTCTTAGCCTTTGAAAATCGGCTCTTAAGTATCTACACCCACGGCTCAAAGTGGTTAATTATAGAGAGTAGAGGAGTAGGTCTAACATAGCAGAGTTGCCAAGGGCTAGCTCCTTTCGGACTTCTTATGGCTCGATAATGGTAAAGCCGTAGGCAAGTCTAAAAAGACTCCATTATTAAGTCCAAAGCTCCCGAGGTGTGCACCATCCCCCACATAGTGGGCTTAACAAAACCGGTATTAGATCCCAGTTCCACTTACTCTATTATAATTAACAACATCAACCATTTATAGGCTACTTAAGGACCTCTCTTCTTAAGCAAGAAAAGAGAAACCAAATGCTCTGATAGCAATGTAATGGGATTTGCCTATTCAATTTGAGAATAGCGGAATTTAATGAGAGTACTTTCAAGAAATGATTTTGTGAGCATAGCGGGTAGACATAATTGAAGATGGCAACATAATCATAGCAATTAGTTAACTTGGCATAGACAATACTTTTGCAAGAGAGAGAGTTTAGAGAACATGACAACAATTGAGGACCGGATTTATGTGGAGCCGGTCCCCCCTTCAATAGGCATTTGTATTATGATTTCTCCCATAAAGAGAGACTTGTTACAATACAGTCTTTGTGTTCCTTGTGACCTAGGTGATGCCATGAAGATGGAAGGCTTCATGCACCACAAACATAACATAAACTTGAAGAAAGCTTTAACTATCCCAAGCCTCAGTCCCAAGACCTCAAACACCTTCGAAGGTGGAGAGAGCTAGCAGGGAATGAGGGTAGGGAAGAGGAAGAAGAAACATTTCGTAGGAGAAAGAATTAGTTCCTAACTTATCATACTCTTGTTGCTAGCATACATAATAGCATAGTAATGAAGAAGAAGGAGATGGCAAGCTTAAGCATTGAAGCATGGCTCTTGGTTGGATTTGCACTCCATAGCCAAGAGTGTTGGTGTAGGCTCTCAACCTCTACTTGCTTGGAGAGGGAGCTCTTGCACTTTGCATATCACACAATGAGAGTGCTTGTGAGTGTGTGTGGGTGAGTATACCCCCTAGGCACCCCCCTAGCTTGCTTGGGTCGACCCCCCTTGTAGCTCATGCCTGAAGCTCATTGGACCCCTCCAGGGCTAGCCAATCACAAGCAGGAGCCATTACAAGCAACATGGGTAGCCTTGGGACAAGTGTCCCCCTTTCCCCTTTGAGAGAGAGGACTTGATAAATTCTAAAACAATTAGATAATTCATGTAATTTATCATTGGACCCCTTTGAAGCCTAGCCAATAGGCTTCAAGCAACACATGAAGGTAACATGGGTAGGGGCCTGACATGTGTCCTTGCTGCCTCTTCAAGATGGGCTTCCCTTGTGTGTGTGAGTGGGTGTTCTCTCTCTAGCCCCTAGGAAAAGGGCTCGCCCCCCCTCTTGTAGGAATGCTTTTGACTTTTAGGTGATCAAGCACCTTACTCACCAAGCATGACAAAGCACTTGAACTAGGGGGTGTTCCCACAAGCATCTCAGGCAAGCTTCTCAAGGCACCTCAAGTACTTTAATCATGCAGCAAGTCAAGCACCTCAAGCATCTTAATCAAGCACCTCAAGCATGAAAAACACCTCAAGCATGACAAGCACCTCAAGCATGACAAGCACCTCGAGCTTGGGCCGGGTTCCCACCTCAAGCTCAGCCCTAGCTTACTTAAGGTCAAAGGACTTTTACACACATTTATTGGAGGTCTTCAATGAAGCTAACCCTAAGGTCTTATGCTCCATTGGTTAGCCTTGCTCTTTGATAGACCATCTCCCTTTTGGGCCCCTTTACCATTGGCCCCGTGTTGAGATAGATCTATAAGCACATACCTATATCTTAACACTTGTTCCCGTTTATTCTCCCACATTAAGTGATCAATTTAATATGAGAAAATCATTTGGGTTAGTTAGATATTAGATTTTATGACATGGGATATGTATCCCGTAGAAGATGCCTCCTTCGTAGATTTAGACGTTTTGCCTGCTAAACACTCCTCCCTCCAACTCTGAGGACAGAGTTAATTTTGACAAGGGAAGAATGTAATAGGACTTATTCTGCAAAGTTTTGATAAATATTTTTGTTTGGAGTAAAGTTTGTTCATTCCAGCATTTTTCCACAGTATAGGACTTCATTCTAATCGTTCTCGTGAAGTTTCAAATTTTGACCCGGGACACCCCTCGGGAGCCAGTTTTGAGGGTGCTATGGTCAAAATTTGGAAACATTTTGTATGTAGCACTTGTAGTATTCAACATGAGGAAAGATATTGCTTCTTTGAGTTTTTACAGATTCCTTCGTTTTGATGCCCGTTTCAGCCCGTACATTAGAGAAAAAGTGAGAAAATGTTGTTTTAGGTTGTTTTTGTGAAAATTGTTGACTTGCACGTAAATTTTTGGGCAAACTCAGTAGAATATGGATTTTTTTCATCTCACAACTATCGAAGAGCTTGATGAGACGAACAAATTCATATGAGACAGTCCCGATCAAATTCTGAAGCGTTTGGGAGTTACGGCTCGCTGAAAATGGCAAAAAAAAAGTTCCTAAATTTGCTAACTCGCGAGTGTGGGTTGCGTTTTATGGTTTTTATGTGGTTGAATGTAGGACGTCGCTTTTCGAGCCTATTTTTGGGACGCTTTGCTAAAGACTGGAAGAAGGTCGAAAATAGCTACTTTTTGGCGTGAAGAAGAGCCCGTATGCAGAAGGAGGCTATTCTACTTTTATGGCGCTGTCAGGAGTTTTTTGGAGCAACAGATTGCGCATATGTATATACACATGCATGGTGCATTGAATAAAGGATTGCCCATTTTCCAGAGCCAGGTGGTTACGTGGGGCCCACATGTGTACAGGTAGGACAGCATGTACATAGTGCATCGATTTTCACTATCACCAGTACCAGTGTGTTTTTTCTACAATAAGGAGGAGTTGTTAGCGCATAAAAATTCTCGAGGAAGCTATCCGCGGGCCAATGACATGAGGTAAGCAGGTGCGTCAGAGGGCATCTAGTGGCGTCAGGAGGCCGAACGGGGTCAATACTTGCACGTGGATAAGTACGGACACGACGTGGATGTTTTCTTGTGATAATTATGCAGAGAGGTCATCATGAAGACCATATTTTGGGGCCACTTCATGTGGTGGCGGGATGCATTATTGAAAAAAGTCGAGTGCCAGGTGTGCGGATGATGCAAAAAGGTGACAACTATGCACTGCGAGGTCAGTTTTTGGCCTGTTCGGGGTCCGTTTGAGGTCATCTAAAAGGTCAAGGGTGCCCAACTAATAAATCTAAGTGTGGGAACTGAAAAAGAAGAGAGAAGACCAGAAAAACGTGGAGAAGAGAGGAGGAACAGCCGCAGGTGTATTTTTGGTGTTTTTGGAGCCTGTTTTGGCCATAAACTGCTCATCCGAGGTCGGATTTGAGCACTTTGACATTGTAGACTAGGGTTTTGGGCCGTTCCTGACGCGATGGCACTGTCCATTTTGCCAAATTCCTCACTCTTTTCCTCCTGTTTTTCTGTGTAAGTTTTTCCTATGAGCGAAGTTTCTGCTCTAGTTTGTGATTGTATCTGGTATCTTTTACCCATATTGTGTGAGCTGTTTGCCCCATTGGTGTTGTCCCAAGCTCATTTGTATCTAAACATCAGAAATTCTCCTCTTTTGATCTGAGTTTTTTGGGTGTGTGTGTGTGTGTGTGTCTGTGTGGAGTGGGCAAGTGGATAGTCTCTCTCCTCTCACTCCAGAGGTGTGTTCCCTGTCTCAGCCAGGTGTGTTGTGTAAGCCGAGTGGTGCCCCATAGTGTGTGTGTGTATCTTCCCAAGAGTGTGTGTCGGGTCGTTATAGAGGCGCTCTGTGTGTTTTCATCCCGCTCACATTCTTTTGGCGCCCCCACGGACGATCTTCTTCGAGTACCTTCTGCTTCGAGCTTCAAGCTTCGAGATTCAGGGCTACAGGTTACAGGTTACAGGTTACAAGTTATAGGGACAGGTACAGGTACAGGTGATTCACACAGGTACAGGTAGCTGGAGTACAGTGATATACTAGCAGTGATGTCACTTGAAGTTGTTGTGGGTATGCATCACTTGGCGCCTATTTGAGCGCATTGTCTGCTGGATTGTACGTTACTTGTGGAAACTGCCATTGTACGCATTTGTGGAGCCATACTTGGTTGTATTTGGCAATCCTAGCCATTTTTGAGACTTGGTCTGGAAGATAGTCATTTCTGAGACTTGACTATATGCGATTTGCATTAGCCTTCGTGTGAGGGTCGATAGCGTGAGGTTTTTATTGAGCTGGGGGATTCTCAAATGTGGAGATCCTTTCGGTGATACAGGTAGCTGGAGCACCCTTTTTGTGACCTCGCCATAGGCTATGTACTAGTGAGTCCTACTTGATGCTCGGGTTCTATTGTTGACAGTTTATGCATACATAGACAGTCTATATTTTGGGTTCGTACTGCTCTACTTCTGGGAAAACTCTGTCTAAATTTTTCCAAGTTATGATGGCTGGTCTTTTGGTCTTTTGAGACATTTTATGCTGCTGAAATTTTGGCAAAATCAGAGGATAAGACAGGTGTGCTTTCTTGGGAGCTTCATGGTTGGCTTTAATGGATGATCAAAATGGACCTCAATTCACTCCTTTTCATTTAACTCAAAGAATTCAGATTAAAGTTCATGTGTCTAGGAAGATCTTCTTCCAGCAGCGCATTGTCTTTATGTTTGGGCCAAGAAGATTCAGAGAGATCCTGGAATGTCCTTTGCCTGTTGTCATTCCGATGATTAACTATGAAAACTCATTTGATGTGCATGTGTTTGTCCTTATCTAAAGACAAGCTCCATTGAAGTTTCTAGGGATTGGGTCAGTAAAAAGTTTGGGTTCTTGCACGTGTGTTCAAAGGGGTTCTTAAAGCATTAAGCTTGGGTATCCATGGCTTTCTCTTATCCGGAATTTCATGGAAGAAGTGGTGAAGATGCGGAAGACTTTCTGGAGCAAGTCGAGGTGGCATGCATATGCAACAATATGTGTGATGAGGAGAAGATTTTGATTTGGATTGCTTTTGAAAGATGAGGCCCGTGTTTGGTTCATGGATTTGGAAGCTAAAGAAGCAGTGGTTTCTTCTTATGGTTTGAGTCTTGACAAGTTTATAGAAGCTTTTTTAGAGCATTTCCAGGTTTTTGAAGATGCAAATGCAGTATGGAATGAGCTCAATGCTCTTAAGCAAGGTTATTGTCAAGGTGTTGATGCCTATGTACAAGGTTTTACATATTTATGGACTCGTTGGTGTGTTGCTCTTAAGGATGAGACCCCCCCTTATTCATTGAAGAAAAGTTTTTTTGTTGATGGTTTGTCACCTTGTTTGCGGTTCGAAGTTGAGTTGAAGAGGCCCGAGTCTCTTGAAGATGTGGTATGCATTGCAAAGCACAAGGAATGGAAGTTTAAGCGTCTTGAGGAACATGGTATCAGTACAGGTATGCATGTGCAAGATGGATTTGACATGGAAGATGAAGTTAAGACTAAGCAGGTGAAAAGTAGCCTATCCTATGATGTTTCTCGTTTCTTCCCAAGATCTATTGTGAAGCGTAAAGAGGTCTTGCAGGTTGACAAGTTTATGGAAGAGCTTCAAGAGGTGAGTAATGCTTTGGATACAGGATTGAAAAGTCTTGAAAAGGATGCATTGGCTACTTGTGTACCTTGTGATTCTGGGTGTGAGTGTGAGGTTGAGGTTATTGATGATGAGCGCGTATCTTTGGATACTAGTTCCTTGGAAATTAGGGAAGAGGGCAAGGTTGAGAGCCATTTTGTGGATTTGTTGGATGTGGAGCCTGTTTTGAAGCCATATTTTGATGTATGTGCAGTGATTGAACCGATTTGTGAGCATGATTGTGGTTTAGAGCAGGGATTTGTATTCTTGCAGACTGATGAACCCATGCTAGAAGCTATGGATAGTGGTGCTAGCCATGATTATGATCTGGATGAAGTTATGTGTGATGATGAGTATGCTTATGATGATGAGAAGGGGTTTGGCATATATGAGTTCAATCTCAGATATATGGATGCCTATGCTAGGGATATGTGTGCCGCGGGGATACTTTTGTGCTTTGGATATCAACAACTTTACCTTCACACAATGCTTTTAGCTACTTGGGTGCATGATTTGCATGTTGTTGCTATGGCTAGTGAAGCCAAGATGACAGGTGATGAGTCACTTGAGTTGTCTCGATTGGTTGGGTTGAATGTGGCGTGCAATATTTATGCTTTTGGAACTCCAAACAGGGCGGATGTGTTAGTTGGATATGCCTATGGTGCATTTTGGTTGATTGTTGACAAATGTAGGTGTGGTGTTCTGATGCTTCTTGTGAATCAAGCAATATGCCTTTGGCCTTTTGATACAGGTGGAATGAGCATCTACTAGTGCTGCTGCTGAGCATGAATGCTCTAGCAGGCTAAGGGGTGGGCAAATTATGTCAGGAGTTTTTTGGAGCAATGGATTGCGCATATGTATATACACATGCATGGTGCATTGAATAAAGGATTGCCCATTTTCCAGAGCCAGGTGGTTACGTCCCACGCCCACATGTGTACAGGTAGGACAGCATGTACATAGTGCATCGATTTTCACTATCACCAGTACCAGTGTGTTTTTTCTACAATAAGGAGGAGTTGTTAGCGCGTAAAAAATCTCGAGGAAGCTATCCGCGGGCCAACGACATGATGTAAGCAGGTGCGTCAGAGGGCATCTAGTGGCGTCAGGAGGCCGAACGGGGTCAATACTTGCACGTGGATAAGTACGGACACGACGTGGATGTTTTCTTGTGATAATTATGCAGAGAGGTCATCATGAAGACCATATTTTGGGGCCACTTAATGTGGTGGCGGGATGCATTATTGAAAAAAGTCGAGTGCCAGGTGTGCGGATGATGCAAAAAGGTGACAACTATGCACTGTGAGGTCAGTTTTTGGCCTGTTCGGGGTCCGTTTGAGGTCATCTAAAAGGCCAAGGGTGCCCAACTAATAAATCTAAGTGTGGGAACTGAAAAAGAAGAGAGAAGACTAGAAAAAACGTGGAGAAGAGAGGAGGAACAGCCGCAGGTGTGTTTTTGGTGTTTTTGGAGCCTGTTTTGGCCGTAAACTGCTCATCCGAGGTCGGATTTGAGCACTTTGACATTGTAGACTAGGGTTTTGGGCCGTTCTGGAGGCGATGGCGCTGTCCATTTTGCCAAATTCCTCACTCTTTTCCTGCTGTTTTTCTGTATAAGTTTTTCCTATGAGCGAAGTTTCTGCTCTAGTTTGTGATTGTATCTGGTATCTTTTACCCATATTGTGTGAGCTGTTTGCCCCATTGGTGTTGGCCCAAGCTCATTTGTATCTAAACATCAAAAATTCTCCTCTTTTGAGCTGAGTTTTTTGGGTGTGTGTGTGTCTGTGTCTGTGTGGAGTGGGCAAGTGGATAGTCTCTCTCCTCTCACTCCAGAGGTGTGTTCCCTGTCTCGGCCAGGTGTGTTGTGTAAGCCGAGTGGTGCCCCATAGTGTGTGTGTGTGTGTATCTTCCCAAGAGTGTGTCGGGTCGTTATAGAGGCGCTCTGTGTGTTTTCATCCCGCTCACAGTGCCTTGTGATTGAGATTGAGATTGAGAGTGAGAGTGAGAGTGAGAGTGACAGTGAGAGTACGATTGAGAACTGAGCACAGACTGAGAGTGAGATTGAGAGTGAGATAGCTTGGGGGTGGTCGAGAGGTTGATACGAGCTACGCTCTTCTTGTAGTCGAGAATTTATTCCAATATACATCTCTGATTTCCTGTGTCTACTCTGTGTACTTGCAAATTTCTGTTATTGAGTTGTATTCCACAGAGAGAGAGAGAGAGAGAGAGAGAGAGAGAGACTCAGTGAGAGAAATAGAATTACTTATTGCATTACATTAGAATTGTAATTCTAGGATCAATTGATCACTTACACGTTGAATCTAGGTGCAGCAGACACAAAACAATGGCTACATTTACAACCTTAACATATATATGCGTGTACATATATTTTTGTTTATGCATGTATGTAGGCACTAAGTACGGGAGCATAGCACCCGAACGTTAAATGCTTCCTCTTGGGTATAGTCCTTTTTTAATTGTGGCGTTGCGGTCATTGATCCACTCATGCATGGATTACTGCAATGTACCTTTGGTTTTACCACAGTTGAGACTACGATGATATCTAAAGAGGTGCAGTTGATCTTTGGCACTACTAGCCTCTAGTTAGGTCTACTAGTATGTATATGTATCTACGTGTTTGTGTGCTAATATATATCCTCTGGGAGAGAATTTTAATGTTACGATCAATTGATCACTTAGACATTGAATCTAGGTGCAGCCAACACAAAACAATGGCTACATTTACAATCATAACATATATTTGTGTGTACATATATATTTATTTATGCATGTATGTAGGCATTAAGTACGAGAGCATAGCACCTGAAGGTTAGATGCTTCCTCTTGGGTATAGTCCTTTTTTAATCATGGCGTTGCGGTCATTGATCCACTCATGCATGGATTACCGCAATGTACCTTTGGTTTACCACGGATAAGACTGCGATGATATCTAAAGAGGTGCAGTTGACCTTTGGCACTACTACCCTCTACTTAGGTCTACTAGTATGTATATGTATCTACGTGTTTGTGTGCTAATATACTCGTATACGTATTTATAGATGAGTGAGTAGGGTGGAAAGCTCAATCTTATATTGCTCTTTGTAATGTAGATGTCAGATGAGAGACCGGCTGGTGAGGAGCAGCCAACCGGCTCTTCTTTTGGTTGGTTCACATCTCAGGTGGGCTCCCACCCTGGGTGGATATCGCCTCCAGTGGACCCGAGTCTTAAGTGGGTGAGAACAAGCAAAGAAATAATTAATATTTCTATGTAGTTAACCCTAAACCATGAGTGTCATAGGTTTTTTTTTTGTTATTTGTAGGCATGGCCATCCTACACCTACCCTTCTCAGGTTTCTCCACCGGTCGTAGATCCTGACTTACAGCGGGCTATCTCTTTACAAGACCAGTACCTCCGTTTGATGGAGGATTTTTTTGGCCACTACACTCCGTAGCAGCTTGCGACCTAGGGCATTTCTCCGCAGACTACACCATGGGGGAGTCAGGGAGGGACTCCTTACCTACTCCCTTCATATCGTCCTACTCCTATTCCATCGCAGGGTCCTACTCCCCTTTTTAAGCTATGATGTGTTAATAGCTCCTCATTTTATTCAACACAAGCTTGACGTTGTTAGGAGTTTTGTGGAGCAAGGGATTGCGCATATGTACATACACATGCATGGTGCATCAAATAAAGGATTGCCCATTTTCCTGAGCCAAGTGGTTACGTGGAGCCCACATGTGTACAGGTAGGACAGCATGTACATAGTGCATCGATTTTCACCATTACCAATACCAGTGTGTTTTTTCTACAATAATGAGGAGTTGGTAAAGTGTAAAAATTCTCAAGGAAGCTATCCACGGGCCGATGACATGAGGAAGCAGATGCGTCAAATGGCATCTAGTGGCGTCACGAGGCCGAATTGGGTCAATATTTGCACGTGGAGAAGTAGGGACACAACGTGGGTGTTTGCTTGTGATAATTATGCAGAGAGGTCATCATGAGGACCATCTTTTGGGTCCACATCACGTGGTGGCGGGATGCATTATTGGAAAAAGTTGAGTCACATGTGTGCGGATAAATACAGCAAGGTGACAACTATGCACTGCGAGGTCAGTTTTTGGCCTGTTCGGAGTCCGTTTGAGGTCATCTAAAAGGCCAAGGGTGCCCAAGTAATAAAGCTAAGCGTGGGAACTGAAAAACTAGAGAGAAGACCAAAAAAAACGTGGAGAAGAGAGGAGGAACAGCCACAACTGAGTTTTTGGGGTTTTTGGAGACTGTTTTGGCCATAAACTGCTCATCCGAGGTCGGATTTGAGCACTTTGTCATTGTAGAGTGGGATTTTGGGCCGTTCCGGACACGATGGCACTGTCCATTTTGCCAAATTTCTCACTCTTTTTCTGTTGTTTTGGCTGTGTAAGTTTCTCCTATAAAGCGAAGCTTCTGCTCCAATTTGTGATTGTATCTGGTATCTTTTACCCATATTGTGTGAGCTATTTGCCCCATTGGTGTTGGCCCAAGCTCTATTGAATCTAAACATCAGAAATTCTCCCCTTTTGAGCTGAGTTTTTTGGGTGTGTGTGTGTATCTCTCTTGTGTGGAGTGGGTAAACAGACAGTCTCTCTCCTCTCACTCCATCGGTGTGTTCCCTGTCTCGGCCAGGTGGATTGTGTAAGCCCAGTGGTGCCCCATAGTGTATGTGTGTATCATTCCAAGAGTGTGTGTCGGGTCATTATAGAGGCGTTGTGTGTGTTTCCATCCCACTCACATTCTTTTGGCGCCCATCACGGAGGATCTTCTTCGAGTACCTTCTCCTTCGAGCTTCAAGCTTCGAGATTCCGGATTATAGGTTACAAGGACAGGACAGGTACAGGTGATTCACACAGGTACAGGTAGCTGGAGTCCAGTGATATACTAGCAGTGGTGTCACTTGCAGTTGTTGTGGGTATGTATAATTTGGCGCATGTTTGGGTGCATTGTCTGCTGGATTGTACGTTACTTGTGGAGACTGCCATTGTACGCCTTTGTGGAGCCATATTTCGTTTTATTTGGCAGTCCCAACCATTTCTGAAACTTAGTCTAGAAGATAGTCATTTCTGAGACTTGACTATACGCGATTTGCATTAGCCTTCGGGTGAGGGTCGATAGCGTGAGGTTTTTTGAGCTGGGGGATTCTCAAATGTGGAGATCCTTTCGGTGATACAGGTAGCTAGAGCACCCTTTTCGTGACCTCGCCATAGGTTGTATACTAGTGATTCCTAATTGATGCTCGGGTTCTATTGTTGGCAGTTTATGCATACATATACAGTCTATATTTTGGGTTCTTACTGCTCTACTTCTGCGGAAACTCTGCCAAAAATTTTCCAAGTTATGATGGCTGGTTTTTTGGTCTTTTGAGCCTTTTATGTTGTTATGCTGCTGAAAGTTTGGCAAAATCAGAGGATAAGATAGGTGTGCCTTCTTGGGAGCTGCATGGTTGGCTTTAATGGATTATCAAAATGGCCCTCAATTCACTCCTTTTCATTTAACACAAAGAATCCAAATAAATGTTCATGTGTCCAGGAAGATTTTTTTCCAGCAGCGCATAGTCTTTATGTTCAGGCCAAGAAGATTAAGAGAGATCATGGAAAGTCCTTTGCCTGTTGTGTAATTCCGATGATTAACTCCGAAAACTCATTTGATGTGCATGTGTTTGTCCTTATCTAAAGCTTGAGCGCCATTGAAGTTTCTGGGGATTGAGTTAGTCAAAAGTTTTGGGTTCTTGCACATGTGTTCGAAGGGGTTCTCAAAGCATCGTAACTTGGGTAGCCATGGCTTTCTCTTATCCGGAGTTTCATGGAAGAAGTGATGAAGATGTGGAAGACTTTTTAGAAAAGATGGAGGTTGCCTGCATTAGCAACCAGATTCATGACCCTGCACAGATGTTACATCTTCTCCAAATCTGTTTGAAGAGTGATGCACGAGTTTGGTCCAAAGCATTTGAAGAAGAGTTGCGTGCAGCGGATCCACCTGTGAGATTAAGTTGGGACAATCTAAGGCATGGATTGGAAGTGGAGTTTGTGAAGATAGAAGATCCTGACAAAGTGTGGCAAGAAGTACAAGTTTTGGTGCAAAGGAAGGTGAGCTAGTAGATGCGTACATACGTAAGTTTTCATTGGCATGGGAGCGGATGTGCAAGGAATTAGCACCACAGGTATCCCCGCCTGACGTGATGAAGAAGGATAGGTTATTGGCTGGTCTTTGGGAGAATATATGTTGGAGAGTGGAGCTAAAGAAGCCTAGGACATATGAAGATGCACTAGAGGTAGCAAGGAACAAAGAGTGGAAGTTGAGGAAAATTAGCCAGCTAGGAGTGGAGTCTTTGCCCATGAGGTCTGAGTTTCAGCCTATGGACTCTTTACAAGGTCGCATGCCAGGGGTTCATCATGAACCAGTGGTTCCTGTTACTCCTCAGGTTATGCCAGCAGTGGTCACTACAGTAGTGCAAGATGATGGGCTAAGACAAGACATGAGGCAAGTGGTAGATTTAATGAAGAATATCAGCCTCAACCTGCTAGGTCAAGTGGGAAATAATCGAGGTCGAGGGAGGTTTGCAAATCAGCCAGGAGGTGAAGAAAGACCTAGGAATGGTGTTGGACAAAGCAATGGTAGGTTCTGGAGGCAGACGCCCACATGCTATAATTGGGGAGAGTTGGGCCACATCAGCCCACAATGTGATAAGCCACCAAGGATGGGGGGAGACATGTATCCATTGCCAAGACAGGTGCTAAATAGGTCAAATGATTATGGCATTGAAATTAAGGGAGAAGAAGGAACCAGTGGATTAACCCAAGAGGAAACGGGAAAGACAAAAGTGTTAAGTGTAGTCACCTTGGAGAAGGCATCAAAGCTAGAGCATACATTAGTGATGCCTATTGGGAAGAGGACTACAGAGGAAAAGGAAGGGAGAAGTACCCCAGGTCCTAGTAAGAAGAAAGGAAAGAGTCATGAAGGTGAGGATGTCAAGGCTAAGAGGAAAAGGAGGGCTCGTTGCAAGTTTCATGTTTCAGATTTTCCACTAGGGGATGGGCAATTAAGTTATGACTTGAAGGAAGATATGACAAGCAGGAAGGCAGATGTTACTTTTGGGCAACTTATAGAGATGGTGCCTAAGCTAGAGCGACAATGGAAGAGGATGGTTAACCCAATGGAGAAAGAACGAGAGAGAGAGGTTCAGTAAAGGTGTTAGCGATGGATGAGCTACCAGACATTTTCCCAATAGTAGATGTGTGGCACAAAAGAAAAAATCTGGGACAAGGTTATGTGGATGGTGGAGCCCAAATATGTTTCATAACACACTCATGCGTTTAGAAGATGGGTCTCACAGTGACTGGAGTGTCAGGCTTTCGGATCAGATTGGCAAACCATCAAAAAGTAAAATGCGTGGGTGTTGTGAAGAGCTTAGAAGTGGAGGCATATGATGCAAAGACAGTGGTTGACTTTCATGTGATGCCAGCGAGGTTGGGAGCATATCCTATTATACTGGGCAGACCATGGTTACGTGTAGTGGGAGCTGTTCAAGATTGGCGACGTGGTATGATTAGCCTCTATGGAAAGACATGTGCCCAGAAGCTTTATAATATGGACACAAGGAAACGATTGGAGGAGATTTATGAAGATGAGTATGAGTCTAGTGACGAAGACTATTCCACAGTGTCTGATGAGGACAGTGATAGTACTACCAGTAGTGATGAGGATGCTGATGTTGCATTTCTTTTGATGGAGAAAGGAATCTAGGAGTCTGGTGTAGTCGCATTTGCGAATGAAGTTGAAGATGAAAATGAAGGGCCTTATGAAGTGATTGAAGGGCTGATGCAAATTAAGGTTGAGTTGTCAAAGAAGTAGGAATTGATGACACAAATGATTAGTGGAGACCTCTTAACTATGGAGAAGGAGATAAATTTGTACATGTAGATCTATGTTAAATTATTTGATGCTTTTCTTGATGCAAGCTTGATATATGGAATCTCTACATGTTTTCCTTGGGAACCAGGTGGAAGCTTGATTAAGTTTTTAAGGCAGGGAATACCAAGTGTTTTTGTGTGCGATCCAGGTGGAATGATCATCTACTAGTGTTGCTGCTGCTGAGCATGAATGCTCTAGTAGGCTAGGGGATGGGCAAATTATGTCAGGAGTTTTTTGGAGCAAGCGATTGCGCATATGTACATACACATGCATGGTGCATCAAATAAAGGATTGCCCATTTTTCTGAGCCAGGTGCTTACGTGGGGCCCACATGTGTACAGGTAGGACAGCATGTACATAGTGCATCGATTTTCACCATTACCAGTACCAGTGTGTTTTTACTACAATAATGAGGAGTTGGTAGCGCGTAAAACTTCTCGAGAAAGCTATCCGCGGGCCGACGGCATGAGATAAGCAGATGCGTCAGATGGCATCTAGTGGCGTCACGAGGCCAAATGGGGTCAATATTTGCATGTGGAGAAGTGCGAACACAACGTGGGTGTTTTCTTATGATAATTGTGCAGAGAGGTCATCATGAGGACCATCTTTTGGTTCCACTTCACGTGGTAACGGGATGCATTATTGAAAAAAGTTGAGTGACGGGTGTGCAGATAAATGCAGCAGAGTGACAACTATGCACTGCGAGGTCAGTTTTTGGCCTGTTCGGGGTCCATTTAAGGTCATCTAAAAGGCCAAGGGTGCCCAAGTAATAAAGCTAAGTGTGGGAATAGAAAAACTAGAGAGAAGACCAGAAAAAACGTGGAGAACAGAGGAGGAACAGTCGCAAGTGTGTTTTTGGGATTTTTGGAGCCTTTTTGGCCGTAAACTGCTCATCCGAGGTCGGATTTGAGCACATTGACATTGTAGACTGAGGTTTTGGGCCGTTCTGGACGCGCTGGCGCTGTCTATTTTGCCAAATCCTCACTCTTTTTCTGCTGGTTTGGCTGTGTAAGTTTCTCCTATGAGCGAAGCTTCTGCTCCAATTTGTGATTGTATTTGGTATCTTTTACCCATATTGTGTGAGCTATTTGCCCCATTGGTGTTGGCCCAAGCTCTATTGAATCTAAACATCAAAAATTCTCCCCTTTTGAGCTGAGTTTTTTGGGTGTGTGTGTGTGTGTATCTCTCTTGTGTGGAGTGGGTAAACAGACAGTCTCTCTCCTCTCATTGCATCGGTGTGTTCCCTGTCTCAGCCAGGTGGTTTGTGTAAGCCCAGTGGTGCCCCATAGTGTGTGTGTGTGTGTGTGTGTGTATCATTCCAAGAGTGTGTGTCGGGTCATTATAGAGGCGTTGTGTGTTTCCATCTCGCTCACAACGTTTTGTTGAGAACTAATTTCATTCATAACATTGTAGGTACACACTATGTTTTCTTTTTCAATGAACGGTGTTTGAGTGAAGGGATGTAAGTATTATGCAAGCACAATGGAAACATTGCTAGACAAAGTGAACCAAGGAATTATAAGACAAGTTTATGAGAGATGAAAAATTTCTATAAAAGAGATTGCAAGATACAACATGGAAAAGATATAGTTACACGGTCCAAGCATGGCTATGGCACTCCTGCTCACCCGATCAATGCTAGTGCCTGCAAGGCATAGTGTCAACGAGAGAGGGCGGGGGCGTGTCATTTTGGTCCATTTTCTCAATTATTTTAACAGAACATATATAAGCTAGCATAAGCATTTAGATGAAAAAGAGAGCATTTAGAGGAAAATGGGCCTCTGGAAGGTGATGAGCCTGAAATAGGACCACAAAAGGTAGGCTATGGCGCCCATCTTCTCGTTGTCTATGGGTTGAAGCAGGAAGGAGGAGGGCGCGAGTCTCACTGCATCCACATAGCATGCAGGATTATGTGCGCACAATCCGGGAAATATGACCGCGACAAATCGTGTGATTATCGCCAAATCCGTCTCTTTGCTTCCCCTGAATGCTTTGTTGAAGAGACTTACACACAGCTCCCACAATGCACTCACGTGCGGCCATGGTTGCACTATCAGCGATGACAGGTTCTTGTAAGGCTCTTCAACGAGGGCCTACAATATGCATCTCAATGTCATTACAAGCTCGTCAGAATGATGAAGTTACATACATGAATGCACATGCACACAAATTAAGTGACTTGCATAATTTGTATTTGCATGCAATCCTGCATCAGCTTAGCAACTGCATATATGTGTGTGTATATATATATATATATATATATATATATATATATATATATATATATATATATATATATATATATATATATATATATATATATATATATATACACACACACAGACACACACATACATATATACATACAAATATACATAAAATGCCTTTGGAATGATTACCAAGGAGTTGAAGATACTCTTGTAGTAATGACATGGTGATACATGCTTGAATTGGAACACCACATCATCCCACGGAACCCGCGGGACAACATCTGTCCTGTACACGACTCGAAAATACTTCCGGGGAGTCATCGACCGGCCACACAGCTTATTCTCCACATAGTTGGCAAACTTCAAATCCCCGACTCGGGGCTGCCCGAATGTGAATGTGGCCTCATGCCGTGGGCATAAGTCATTCTCTTCAATTTGTAGCAGTGCAGTAAAGAGTGTCGCCAACGCTGCCCCCAAGCTATGCCCGGTAACGTAAAGCTTGGCGCGAGGATTTTCTTTGAGCAAATCCCTTGCTTTCGTGCAAATGGCGTCGTATGCGAGCACCTTGCTCGAAGAAAGGCCAGAGGTAGGGACAGAATGTGAGATTACCCTATTTGCCTTCATAACTGCATTGGCCTTTGTTAGATTTAAAGTCTCTCTGTTTGTTCGATTACCGAGCCCGAGGGCCTCAAGGAATCCCACATGCACCCGCCCCACGTTGGGCAGCACATAGTATGAGAAATCAAAGTCTGTGCACCAGTCGTACATGTTGAATGGCTGCGTGCCGCGGAAGGCCACTACGACTATGTTGGCATCCTGCTTTTTGTCTGTGAAGACGAAGGCCTGGGTGCCATTGATCTTCAAATAATCTGCAGCATTAATTATGATCTGAGGTGTAGTTAAACATAGCACCTAATTAAACACTAAGTACATGCAGAGGACGAGAAATTAAGAGAGAGCCCGCAAATTAGCGCAAGATCAGCACCACTGCAAGGCTCGCCAATCAGCCTGTAAATTCTCATCATATAAAGCAGCATATCAACAGCTTACCATTCCAGCAATCATAGAACTGGATAAAGTTCATCTGCAAATTAGAAGAGAAAGCAAAGTTAGCAAACACAAAAGTGCAATTCCGCTCTGCTAAAGACAATTGACTATAATTAGCTTACAAAACACCTACCTTCCATGTCTCCTCCACTGTTTTCCTAATCACATTCTCATTCTCATAGGCAAACTTCGCAGCCATCACACATACATCTGCCATGGTCTTTATTCCGACATCGCTCTCTAACATTTTCCGCTCGGTCAAAACACCATCCGGAACTCGCAATTCGGCCCGCGGGTCTATCAGCATAATTGCAGAGTAGTAGTTACTTTGTCCCACGCGAGGCGTTTTCAATGAACCTAGGCACAAAAGCCCATTAGTATTAGAGACTTCGTTCAATTTCACAAGCGCAGACAAAATTACTGTGAAGCTGAGGATTTCAAGGGCTATGGCACTCCAAACGATGGTCTTCGCTGCCGGAGGTGTGGGGTGTGTGTGTGTGTGTGTGTGTGTGTGTGAGAGAGAGAGAGAGAGAGAGAGAGAGCATGCATGGAAGGTGTGTGTGTGGAGAGAGATCCAATACATGAGTCATCCCTTTAACGCACAATTATCAGACAGAAAAAGTAGTAATAGACTGCCCAAAGAGCTGGAGATTGAGCTGAAACTAATTGGGCTTACCAAGGTCAAAAAAGAGCGTAACAAAAAAGGCCCTGAGACCATTGTTCATGTAAAACAGATTCAGGATATACTCCAGAATGTTTCCAAAGATCTCAACAGGGGTGGCAAAGAGGAGGAGAATCTTCATGAGAATGATGGAGCATATGGCTGCCCAGCTCAGATGATAGTTGCGACAGGTTGTGTGTCCGGATGTCTTCAAGCTCGGACTAACCCCGGTAGCACTGTGGTCGGTCGTCCCAACGCCCTGCTTGGAAAGCGGCGGAACTCCATCTTTAGACCAGGACTTAAACAGCGACTTTATGTACCCAAACGGGCTGGACTCGACGATGTCTGCCAGCACGAACTCCTCTGGTTCCAACTCCATGTCACAGCTGCACACGAGCAGCACAAGAGGAAGAAATCAGTATAACATGCTCCAAAATTGCAAAGCATAATTAGGACAAGGAGAAATTACAAGTAAATAATTAGAAAAGTGAGAGAACTCTTATTTTGCGTGCTTCGCAGTTAACCTATATTATGCTGATTAATCTGGACACCGCTAACTAGATCATGCTGCAAGTTTAGAGTTGATTCCCATACAGGTAACCCGCAGTAGCCTCTAATGTGCGGGTAATCATAGATGCACCCCCGAGCTAAAATTAAGCAGCGCATTTCTTTTTCTTGCTGCATTCACAGACTATGGGGCAGCCCGGAGCCGTCTCCTACACAAAGGGCCATTTACTTGCGCTTTTATTGGGGGAGCCCTCTTTCTCTCATGACTCATGAGCACATCCAAGCAGACTACTTCGCAGTCTTCCTAATATTTGTGCAGTAGCTGTATCAATTAATTGTGCCGACTCATGAATAGTACTGCTAGCCAGACTCATGAATAGTGGCTTCTCCACAAAAGCACCATCGCCAGCTGATAGGAAGCGCAAAAGGTGGGAGCGATAGACACTCTCTCTCTCTCTCTCTCTCTCTCTCTCTCTCTCTCTCTATACCTGGAGAGCTCAGCAGAAGAGAGATCATTGTGGGTGGACTCCATGCTCATCCTTCGTATATTGAGAGGCGAAGATGTTTTCGTTAAATAGTCATGCACCCGCACACAGTCTCTCTCTCTCTCTCTTTCTTTTT
This sequence comes from Adiantum capillus-veneris, assembly GCF_014529385.1. Taxonomy (NCBI): domain Eukaryota; kingdom Viridiplantae; phylum Streptophyta; class Polypodiopsida; order Polypodiales; family Pteridaceae; genus Adiantum; species Adiantum capillus-veneris. Next base: position 54,165,360 of record NC_140946.1, on the reverse strand, counting down.
ATTATTCTATATTTTTGTATATTTATTCTCTTCTCTATCTCTCTCTCCTTCTAGACTCGGACCTGGCACTGCCTGCTGTGATATAGGAGTGGTGCCTATGAAATGTTGTCCACAATTTTTAGGCTTTTTCAAGCTATGTTAAGATCCTATTTTTCAGCATTTCTTGAACGCTCGGAGCCATGCTTGCAGCTAGCGCTCACGTAAACAAAGCCGACAGCATCAAACTCTAACGGAAGAGACGAGAGCAAGGCGTGCAAGGTATGCTGCTCTCTCTCTCTCTCTCTCTCTCTCTCTCTCTCTCTCCTGTCGCTCTCGGTCTCAAGCAATACTCTCTGTAAGCAATCCTCTCTCTCTCTCTCTCTCTCTCTCTCTCTCTCTCTCTCTTCCCGTCTCGGTCTGATCAGGCAGTTCCGCCGTCAGAAAGTTAGTGACGGCCTTGTTTTTTTAAGCAACAAAGCTGGGAAATTTCTATTACATGGTGGTCACACGAGACCTAGTGAATCTATATTAGGTGGTAGTCACAAGGCCTAGGTATCAGTTATATATTGGACCCAAAACTATACCTCATGCATGGTCACACACATAACTATGCATGCACTTCCCAACTATGCGAAAAATACTTGCAAAACACAACCTAGAGAGTCAGTGCAGTCTACTCCATTGACAACTTTGCAAAGTGCTTGTTGCTATTGTCCGAACAAGTTGCAACATAGTGGCACGCATGCCTATGAAGCTACTTTTGATCGACGAAACAACACCTGTTATAGCAAGTAAACCTACAATTGCCAGTACCTCACACGACTGTTTTGCTCGAATGATCATGAAGGGCTTCAATACACGGCTTGTCTTGATGGTAAGGCCTTATAGGCATAGTTATCCGCAACGGATAACTATGCCTCACGTGATCACACTCTTAGAAGGAGACAAGTACATCAGATCTCTAGCAACAAAGAAGCAAAGTAGTTTCAAACAAGGTGAAGAATTCACGATGGCCTCAAGAAGGCATCATTTTTTCCTCTAATAAATGATTATTAGAACACATTTGACATGTTAATGGACCTTGTGTTCATAAAAAATGTGTCCCAGCTTAATATTTGCCGTTTTCAATTTCAAAAATGTCAATTGAGAGTAAGGGGAAAAGGCAAATTTTTGCCCCAAATAGAGAAAAATAATATAAAAACTCGAAAAATAAATCTAATTTTTAAAAAATTTCTCTTAGTAAATTCAAGAAAAGGAGTTTTATATGTCTGAAAAAATGATATTTCTCGAACACTTTAATGGAGAGAGATTATATATAGAGAGAGAGAGAGAGATGCACGTGTACACGCACACATGCTCATTTTCATAATAAAAATATTCAAATGAATATAATAAAGCATGAAATGACTTGAAATGTCACCTAGAAAAGTTAATGTAAGAGTGACCATTTGATGGTGAAAGAATTGTAAGGGGAAAATGAGAATTTTTGCCCCAAAATAGAGAAAAATAATATACAAACCAAAAAAATAAATTTAATTTTTAAAAAATTTCTCTTAGTAAATTCAAGAAAAAGAGTTTTATATGTCGAAAAAAATGATATTTCTCGAACACTTTAATGGAGAGAGATTAGAGAGAGAGAGAGATGCACGTGAACACACACATGCTCATTTTCATAATGAAAATATTCAAATGAATATAGTAAGGCATGAAATGACTTGAAATGTCACCTAGAAAAGTTAATGTGAGGGTGACCATTTCATGGTGAAAGAATTGCACGTTTTGCTCTACCACTTCCCTATGGCCTTCTTGGCCAAAAATATACATATTCGACTTGAGACAAAGTGTCTATGAGCTTGTACTTAAACATAGGGCAATGCATATAACCCGGTAGGCTCTTCCTTAGTGCTTCCTTTTAGCACTGACAAAAAAAAGGCATCAACGTCTTTTATCTTCTGGTTCTATAGGCGGACTTATTTGCACGCTTCGAGAGCCCCTTTATAGGTTTCATCACACTATAGAACTTTCAAAACATTTATCGCAGTCATTTACCCTGTTTTGTAGAGAGACAGAGTCCAAAATGGGGTGGCCAAAGAGGAGAGAGGGAGGCAGGAGGAGTTTCTTCACAAAGGTAAATATTATCACGTGTATTACCATTATGATTACCTCTACCATTACCGCCCTCGTTTTACTCCTAAAAAAATAACATGATATTTTTCGTTTAAAAAATGGACAAAAAAATGGGATTGAGACATGAAACGATGGTTTTTTTAATAGAATAGCTTGCCCAAAACATTTGGCCGCTCTGTCTCATGAATGATCGCATGCACGTAGGACACGCATTGTGGTCCGATGTGGCCAACCCTGCACGAAACAGAAAAGGCTCTCATGCTTCTCCCAAACACGGCATGCTTTTCACCTAAGCGACTTCATCCTTACATTCATCGCATATTCTCTAAGGCTATACACAATGGTGGTGGAAAGCTCTCTTGCTCTGAAGAGATGCTGAGCAAGGAGCACAATAAAAGAGCTCTTGTTTAGTTAAAGCACTCTATAATAGGCTCTAGCAGGAGCACTCTAGCACCCCACGAAGTTCACTAAAGTATATATAACATAGCATGTGCGTTTAACAGAAGGAATTTTAATTTCTTTTAAATTTACAGATTCATGTGTACAAGAGGGGTATGAGGGATAGTTGAAATCCATTTTGATGAATGCACGTGATAAGAAAATTTTACTTAGTGAACGTCGCGAGGAGCACTCTCGCACTGCCACAACACAAAACATTGACTCCATTTGTAGCCATAATTTTTCAAAGAACCATTGAAGAAAATGTGTAAAGGTGGATGTGTATGTGTGTGTGCGTGAGAGGAAGACAAAGAGGGAGAGAGCGGTTATAACTACCATCATCTACCTGTAGCATTATCATGCAATAGTTAGGAACAAAAATAATCATTGTGGGTGGACTCCATGCTCATCCTTCGTGTATTGAGAGGCGAAGATGTTTTCGTTAAATAGTCATGCACCCGCACTCTCTCTCTCTCTCTCTCTCTCTCTCTCTCTCTCTCTCTCTCTCTCTCTTTCTTTTTATTATTCTATATTTTTGTATATTTATTCTCTTCTCTCTCTCCTTCTAGACTCGGACCTAGACGTGTTTTGTTGGCACTGCCTGCTGTGATATAGGCGTGGTTTCTATGAAATGTTGTCCACAATTTTTAGGCTTTTTCGAGCTATGTTAAGATCCTATTTTTCAGCATTTCTTGAACGCTTGGAGCCATGCTTGTAGCTAGCGCTCGCGTAAAAAAAGCCGACAACATCAAACTCTAACAGAAGAGATGAGAGCAAGGAGTGCAAGGTATGCTGCTTGCTCTCTCTCTCTCTCTCTCTCTCTCTCTCTCTCTCTCTCTCTCTCTCTCTCTCTCTCTCTCGGTCGCTCTCGGTCTCAACCAGTACTCTCTGTAAGCAATCCTCTCTCTCTCTCTCTCTCTCTCTCTCTCTCTCTCTCTCTCTCTCTCTCTCTATCCAATCAGGCAGTTCCACCGTTAGAAAGTTAGTGACAGCCTTGTTTTTTTAAGCACTAAAGCTGGGAAATTTCTTTTAGGTGGTGGTGGTCACATGAGACCTAGTGAATCTATATTAGGTGGTGGTCACACGATCTAGTAATCAATTATGTATTGGACCCATAAGTATACCTCATGCATGGTCACACGCATAACTATGCATGCACTTCCCAAATATGCGAAAATTGGCATACTTGCAAAACACAACCTAGAGAGTCAGTGTTGCCTACTCCATTGACAACTTTGCAAAGTGCTTATTCCTATTGTCCAAGCAAGTTGCAACATACTGGCACGCATGCCTATGAAGCTACTTTTGATCGACGAAACAAGACCTGTTATAGCAAGTAAACCTACAATTGGCAGTACCTCACACGACTAATTTTCTCGAATGATCATGAAGGGCTTCAATATACGGCTTGTCTTTATGGCAAGGCCTTGTAAGCATAGTTATCCACAACGGAGAACTATGCCTCATGTGACCACACCCTTAGAAGGAGACAAGTATATCAGATCTCTAGCGACAAAGAAGCAAAAGAGTTTCAAAAATATACATATTCGACTTGAGACAAAGTGTCCATGAGCCTGTACTTAAACATAGGGCAATGCATATAACCCGGTAGGCTCTTCATTAGTGCTTTCTTTTAGCACTGCTTGCAATCTGACAAAAAAAGGCATCAACGTCTTTTATCTTCTAGTTTTACATACGGACTTACTTGCAAGCTTTGAAAGCCCCTTTATTGGTTTCATCACACTATAGAACTTTCAAAACATTTATCGCAGTCATTTACCGTGTTTTGGAGAGTCATTTACCGTGTTTTGGAGAGAGAGAGAGAGAGAGAGAGAGAGAGTCCAAAATGGGTGGCCAAAGAGGAGAGAGGGAGGCAGGAGGAGTTTCTTCCCAAAGGTAAATATTATTATGTGTATGACCATTATGATTACCTCTACCATTGTTGCCCTCGTTTTACTCCTAAAATATTGAAATCTGGTTACTTTTTTTTTTTTATAATAAAGAACATGATATTTTTCGTTAAAAAAATGGACCAAGAAAAAAGGGATTCAGACATGAAACGATGGTTATTTGAATAGAGTAGCTTGCCCAAAACATTTGGCCACTCCGTCTCATGAATGATCGCATGCAAGTAGGACACGCATTGTGGTCCGATGTGGCCAACCCTACACAAAACAGAAAAGGATCTCACTCTTCTCCCAAACACGGCATGCTTTTCACCCAAGCGACTTCATCCTTACATTCATCGCATATTCTATAAGGCTTTACACAATGGTGCAGGCAGCATTAAGCTCTCTTGCTATGAAGAGATGCTGAGCAAGGAGCACAATAAAAGAGATCTTGTTTAATTTTAGCACTTTATAATAGGCTCTAGCAGGAGCACTCCAACACCCCAGGAAGTTCACTAAAGCATATATAACATAGCATGTGCATTTAACAGAAGTGATTTTAATTTCTTTTAAATTTACAGATTCATGTGTGCAAGAGGGGTATGAGGGATAGTTAAAATCCATTTTGGTGAACACACGTGATACAAGAAAATTTTACTTAGTAAACCCCCCGAGGAGCACTCTCGTAGTGCCAAAACACAAAACATTGACTCCATTTGTAGCCATAACTTTTCAAACAACCATTGAAGAAAATGTGTAAAGATGGATGTGTATGTGTGTGTGCGTGAGAGGAAGAGAAAGAGGGAGAGAGCGGTTATAACTACCATCATCTACCTGTAGCATTATCATGCAGCAGTTTGGAGCAAAAATAATCAAATTTGAGTCAAAAAATTTATAAAGCATTTGATATTTTCCATACAAATTTGGAAAAAAAATTGATAGATATTTCATCATTAAATCAATCACACCCATTTGATTAACATAAAGTAGCATGCTTGATAAAATGAGAGAGAGAGAGAGGGACGACACAACAACAAAAAGATCATAGAATAAAATATACCAGTTGTTTATGAGTCATTTTCAAAAAGATCTCTACAAGTAGCATCATCTTATAAATCTAAACCCATAGCTTCTAAATCAGCAAAGAGAGAAACTAAATCATCACTTGTAGATGTTTTGGCTTCATTTGTTACCATATACATGTGGCAGTGATGTGTGTGAACACACTAGGACCGTCGGGCATTTTTTTCCTCTTTAGGAGGTTTTTTCCCCCAAGCATTGTATATATGCCCATCACGCTAGGGCTATCTATCTTTCCATTGCATACTAAGTAACACACTCTCTATATATTGTGTTCCTTGAGCTTCCTTCGTCTTCTCCAAGCTGTGCGCGTTTCTCTGCAACCCTAATTCCAACAATTGGTATCAGAGCAGGTTGCGTCCTCCCGGACTTAGTCGCCAGTTTCTCCAGCACATGCCTGCTCACTTTCTCATATTTCTGTGAGCTTTGGTGAGCGTTCGCAGGTTGAAAAATATTCCTACTCAGATTTCTGATTCGGGCTCATTTCGGGCTCCGTTTTCACTACAGGCAGGTCTGCACAGGCAATTTCATCATTTTGTGCATGATTTCTATCAGTTTCGTTTTCTGCATAGCAGGTGCCTTTTAGTCTTCTACGGTTTGTGCTATATAACACGTGTTGTTCCCACTCCGTTTCTCCTATTTTCAGGCAGTTTTCACATCAGGTGCAGCAATTTACATGGCGACAACAACACAGATGTCTTCAAGATGTTTGCTGCTGAGGACAGGTTGGATGGCGACAATTACCCTATGTAGGCTTATATGATTCAACACGTTCTTGTGTCAAAGGGCGTCTGGAATATTGTGCAGGGCATTGATGTATGTCCTGGTTTTGAGGATGCAAGCGATGTTGAGGATGTTGCAGGTCTTGCTGCAAGGATTGCTGCTCTTAGAGTTGTATTGCCTACGGCAGAACAAGCTCGTTGGGATGTAAAGGATGCGTAGGCTCATGCATTGATTGCGTTGTCTATGAAGCGCACCATTGTTCCTCACATCCGTTCAGCAAAATCTGCAAAATAGGCTTGGGATATATTGGCTGGTCTTTATGCAAGTCGCAATGAGACTAAAATTTCTTTGCTGCATAAAGAGCTGGAGTCGAAGATTATGCATGGGGAAGATGATATGGACACTTTCCTTGCTAGTGTCAAGGATATCAATGAGCAGCTTATTTCTACAAGTGAAGTCATTTCAGACAGTTCCCTTATGCAGACTGTTCTTGATGCCTTACCAGATTCTTACCAGACTTTTGCTAGTACTCGAGACTTATGACCCAAGGAAATGCTGAAGTTGTCAAGTTTGATGCATTATGCACATTGCTGTTGCAAGAGTCACTTTCCAGAAAAAATAGGACTAGGCAGCGTGCAGTTGAACAGGCTTTTATTGCTTCTCAAAGAAAGGGTGGTAAAAACAATGCAGCCACTTCTTATGGTTCTGCTGCGAGTGGCAAAAATTATGTTCCTAATGCTTCTGCTGACAGCAATTCGTCTGGAAATTCAGGTGATAAGGGCAAAAAGAAGATGCGTTGCCATTATTGTAAAGCTAATGATCACTTGATTAAGTCGTGTCCTAAGTTCAAGGCCAAAGAGGCTAAGAAGAAAGAGGGTGGTTTAACTGCAAATGCTGGTTCCACTACAAATGCAGCCATTGTTGAGTCTTCTGTGAAAGGAGACTGCGATGCTGATGTTGATGCAGAATGGGCTTTTAGCGCAGAGTGCACTTACAATCCTGCTTTCCATGATGCATGCTTGTCAGTTGGTGCAGATTCACATGTGTGGTATTTCGACAGTGGTGCTACAAAGCACATTACCTCCCATCGTGAATTGTTTACCTCTCTCGAGTCTGTCCCTCATGGGAATTCAGTCACTTGTGCGCCTCTTATCCGGTTCAGGGAGTTGGAAAAATTGTGCTTACTGCTGCAAATGGCAGTTCCTTCACACTTCTTGATGCACTTTATGTACCTATGATCAAGAAGAATCTCTTGTCTGTATCCGCACTTGCTAGACTTAATCTTGTACTCAAATTTGTGGGTGACAGATGTACAGTTCATGATCTCAGTTTTGGTGATGAAATTGTTGCATCTGGCCTTTTGTGCCGTGGGCTATATAAGCTCACTTTGTATGACAAGTGTGGACAAAATTTTGCAGATGCTGTTGCAAATTCAAGGGCTATTTCAGATGCAAAACATTGGCATGCACATTTTGGTCATCTAAATTTTGCCAGTTTGTTGCGTTTGCAGAAATCTGATATGGTTGCGTCTTTGCTACCTCTTGAAGCACCCATCAAACATGTTTGTGAAGGCTATATTTTGGGTAAGATGCAGCGTTCTAAGTTTCCAAAGGATGGTTTAGTTTGGAGTTCGGGCCACATGCAGGTTGCAGCTTGTGCATAGTGATGTTTATGGGCCCATGCAAACTCCGTCCTTGGGAAATTACCTATACTTCGTGACTTTCATTGATGATTAATCCAGGCATGCATGGGTATTTTTGCTTAAAGCGAAGTTCGAAGTTTTTATGTGCTTCAAACAATTTCTGGCTATGGCTGAAAATGTCTTGAAATGTACTATGGGCACCCTCCGTTCCGATCGAGGGGGGGAGTATATGTCTCATGAATTTAATGCATTTCTGGCTAGTCGTGGGATAAAACACCAATGTACAGTGCCTTATACACCTCAACAAAATGGTGTTGCTGAGAGGAAAAACAGGTCATTGACGGAGATCGCACGATGTATGGTCAAAAGTCAAGCTTTGCCGCATTCTTTTTGGCTTGAGGCCATCATGTGTGTCACTTATGTACTTAACAGGTGTCCTACGATAGCTTTGGAGTCTATTACTCCATATGAAGCATGGCATGATAGAAAGCCTTCTATTGAGCACATGCTTGTTTTTGGCTGTTTGGCATATGCTTTGGTGCCACAAACACAACGCAAAAAATTGGATGATAAGGCTGTCAAATGTATTTTTGTTGGTTATAGTGCTGAAAGAAAAGGTTACAAGTTGTATCATCCGCAAACAAAACGTATTCTGGTTTCACGGATGAAGTGTTTGTGGAAGATTATGTTCATCCCTTGTTGTCATGTACTAGAGACAGTAATGTAAGCTCACAGGACATTTATGACACTTTGTTGCCTCTTTTCAGTGGTGGAAATACGAATGTAATTTCCAATGAGTCAAATGTAGAACCTATGGGGGTTTCTGAAAATGTTACAGGTCAGCCTATTACTGATGCAGATGTACACGATGTACTTGATAAGGAAAGGGCTGAAAATGAGCATGCTAGAGGTATGCCAAAATGGTTGGTGCACACTTTGTGTGACAGTAAATTGGATGCACGTTTGTCTAGTCGTACTCGTTCAGGCTCTTGCCATGCATCTTATGCATCAGATTGTTATGCTTTGGCTGTGTCTAGCTTACATGATGTTGAGGAGCCTCTGTCTTTTGACGAAGCACAGAATTCAATAAATTGGATGGTTGCCATGCAATCAAAATATGATGCACTTATAGAAAATGACACATGGACTTTATGTGATTTGTCTCCTAGCAAAAAGGCCATTGGTACGAAGTGGGTTTACAAGTTGAAATGCAAGCCGGATGGTGAGATTGATCGCCATAAGGCTCAACTTGTTGCAAAGGGTTATGCACAGCAAAAAGGTATAGATTATAAAGAGACTTTTGCTCCCACTTGTCGTATGACGACTGTGGGTTTTCTATGTGCATTGGCAGCTCATTTTGGTTGGGATATACATCAATCAGACATTGCTACTACTTTCTTGAATGGTGACATATTTGACGAAGTTTATGTAACGCAGCCTCGCGGTATTGTCATAAAAGGACAAGAGGACAAAGTGTGCAGATGTAAGAAGCCTTTGTATGGGTTGAAGCAATCTCCTCGTGCTTGGTATGAGAAAGCTGACACTCATTTGGTTAAACGAGGCTTTCGTAACAGTCCAACAGAAAGCACATTGTATGTAAAGCGTGAGGGTGATGTACTTCTCATTGTGGTTCTTTATGTGGATGATTTGTTGATCAGTGGACCAAATGAGAGACATATTGTTGAATTTAAGGCTAATTTGAAGGCTACTTTCAAGATGAAAGATTTGGGGATGTTGCATCATTACTTGGGTATACAATTTAAGCAGTGTGATGGTGATATTGCCTTGTGTCAGAAAAGTTACATAGAGACATTGCTATGTAAGTTTGGACTTGAGGATTGCAAACCTATTGCCACTCCCATGGAAACAAGTTTGAAGTTGAGTCTACATGATGCTCGCAATCCTGCTAATGTCACTCTTCACCAAATTGATGTTGGTTGCCTCATTTATGTATACAACACGAGGCCGGATATTTAGTTTGCAGTCTCACATGTCAATAGATTTATGCATAACCTAGGGTCTAAGCATTGGCAGGCTGTCAAGAGGATTTTCTGCTACCTTAGTGGCACTTTACATCTTGGCTTGTTTTATCCCAAGGGGGGATCATTGCTGCCAGACTTACATGCTTTTCTGGACTCAGATTGGGCTGGTTGTTTTGACACGCGAGTGTCCACAAGTGGTTTTTGTTTCATGCTTGGCAGTTCATGTATATCATGGTTGAGCAAGAAGCAACCTACTGTGGCCACTTCGAGTTGTCAGTCTGAGTACAGGGCATTCTTCACAACTACGGTTGAGTGTGTATGGCTCAGATGCCTTATGGCTAATTTGGGTGTTGGACAGGACACCGCCAACACTATCTACACTGACAGTCAGAGCGCATTGGCAGTTGCAAGGAACCCAATTTTTCATGCTCACACAAAGCACATTGAGGTGCATTTATGTTAGGGAGAGGCTCTCAGCAGGAGAGATCAGCTTGGCTTATGTGCCAACACAGGACAACCTTGCAGATCTTTTCACAAATGCATTGTCTCGTGAGAAGATTGAAGCTTTCCGCAAAGCTTTGGGCTTACTCCCCTTTGTGGATTGTTCAAGGCATGGCACTTCCCTTCACTCATGTGCCAGCTCTCGTTCATCGCATCACTCCAGGGGGGATTTGTTACCATATACATGTGGTAGTGATGTGTGTGAACACACTAGGACCGCCGGGGCATTTTTTCCCTCTTTAGGAGGTTTTTGCCCCCAAGCATTGTATATACGCCCATCACGCTAGGGTTATCTATCTTTCCATTGCATACTAAGTAGCACACTCTCTATTGTGTGCCTTGAGCTTTCTTCGTCTTCTCCAAGCTCTGTACATTTCTCTGCAACCCTAATTCCAACATCATCATCTTCCATCTCATCACTCATCATCATGACAATCATCCTTCTCGATAAGATTGTCGGTAGTGGGACTTGATTCATTGATCTCTCTCTCCTTCGTCTTCTCCTCGTCCAAAGTAGTAGGTGCGAGAGGATCAAAGATGGTCTCCACTTCATTAGTGGCAAACATGGTTCTTTCTCATGGTGTTAAAATGAACCACGAACCAAACTTTTGGTTGGTGGATTGATGGGATATAGATGATTTGTAGAATAGAAGTTCAAAACGAATCACATTGGTATTATGGTACAAATAAATAAAGGTAAATTTGGTAATCATTCACCTGCTTACAATTGGGTGGCAAAACTAAGTTGTCATGGCTCGATGTCTGATGCACACTAGAGTCCACCATGTATATTCCATTCTTGTGCCATCTAGACACATTCACAAACCACTTGCACTAGAAGATGAAGGTATGAAATGTTCAAAAATCAACCTTTAGTATCCTTTTAATAGCCTCATAGTACTTGGCCTCATCACTGTTTGTGACAAAGTTGCCTATGACTCCACAATGCAGGTTGGTTCAACGATCATGAATGTGGCATGTACAAATTAAAGGTGTCGACCCTCTGACCACATAGAGTTAAAGAAAAGACAATGTAGAATAGAAAAAAATATTTATTCAATTTAAAAAAAAATCAAGTAAAAAATATATAGTATGGTTTAATTGTATGAGTACTCTAGCTTTGATACGCAGCCTCGTGCACACTCCCATTCTTTTTTAGTGATGTCCTCTCTGCATGCCTTCGCTTTGGTCATTCTCTCATGGATTCACTCGAGATTAATGAGATCTAGAAAACATGCAAGGTGTCAAGGAACCGGGGGTGCCTTCCTGCCTCCATGATCTTGCTTCCATGCTTCCCTCTCTTGCAAACATGCTACCTTTTCCATTGTCCACAAGTCCATATATTTGGTCACGACCTTTGCATTGAGGATACAAAAGTCATTGACCACTCGACGTAGATCCATATCCATGTTAATTAATTTTTCTTTTCCACTTGGCAAAAGTGTGAAATTATCCTTCCATCCTCCTCATCTGACCACATGTAAGGCATCCAGGGATAAATAGAAGCCAAATACTTTGATATATATATAAATCCTCTTGTACAATCCATCCTTCAGCCATGCATGCCTCTAGATGGGCCCATAGTTGCAAAAAAATCCTTGAGAGTCTTCAAAAACGTCTCTAAAAAGAACATCCATCATGCATGCACTACTCCACACATAGCTATCTCCTCAACCAGATGAACCAAGAGGTGGACTTACTAACAAGAACGGAGTAGGTGAATGCATTCTCAATGGCACACACTGTTTGCATGGTGAAAGCATATGTGTAGCAGTAATGGTCTCAAATTCAATTTCTTTAAAGATTACAAATCTTCAAGATAACACACAAGATTAGGTGCATGTTGAGGATTTAATGTACATAGAAAAGTTTAGTGGAATACAGATATGATGTACCGTCCTAACTTACAAAGTTTAAAAATAGCTTCGCTCGCTTTCTTGTGATCCCCCCATGTGCACATATTCATGGGAAAAGTGATCTATAATGTCAAAAGATTAAGACAAAAATATTGTTTTAGTCATACACAAAATTCAATATTTAAACTAAATGAGGGACAAAAAAAAAAAGAGAAATTACATGTACACCTTGTGTCAAACATGAGATATCAACCCATACAATTGAAACCTTCCACCTTTTTTTGCCTTTGTAAAAGCTCCCTTTAGTGCTCTCAATATCTTGTTGGTGTGTGAATAGAGGAAATGGAACCCTTCACTCAATCAAGCTCATCTTTGGCTTGAATATCCATAGGGCTTTAGGAACCACAGTCTTTCCATTGGGAACTTGATGTGGAGTGATGAATGAGTCCCTTTCGGTGGAGTATAATCCAATGGATCATTGTTATAGTCCTCTTCCAAATGCTTTCCCAAATGTGCCATTATGCACTTTGAAGGTGTCTTTCCATTTGTTGTAGCCTTGTATTTGTTATGA